>NC_057811.1:358817099-358907870 GCF_018294505.1 Triticum aestivum | reverse complement strand
GAGACGCGGGCTCGCGGGCCGGCGGCGGCGTGGCATACGGGGCCGCCACGTGGCATGCGGGGATTGGCTGCGGGCGGCGGCGGCTGAAGCGTCCGGCGGCGGTGGACGTGTCCGGTGGCGGCGGGGGCGATTTTGCTAGGGTTTGGACCCGGATTTCGGAGGGGGAGGTGTATATATAGGCATAGGGACCTAGGAGAGTCGAAATGAAGCACGGTTTTCGCCCACACGATCATGATCGAACGACCGAGAGCATGGAGGTGACTTAGAGGGGTTATTGGGCTGTTTGGAGGGGGGTTTTGCTGCAACACACAAAAGGACTTTGCGGTTACCCGGTTAACCGTTGGAGCATCAAACGACCTCCAAATGGAACGAAACTTGACAGGTGGTCTACCAGTGGTCTACCAAGGCCACTTGGCAAACCTCGGTCCATTCCGAGAACGTTTAACACCCGCTCACGAAAAGAAACAAGAGGGACGCGCCGGTGCGTGTGGGAGTGCCGGATTGCAAAACGGACAACGGGGAAAATGCTCGGACGCATGAGACGAACACGTATGCAAATGAGATGCACATGATGACATGATATGAGATGCATGACTTGAACAAAAAGCAAAACGAAAAACAAAAATCCGACCACGAAGGGAATATCATAACACATAGCCGAAAATGGCCAGAGTTGGAGTTACAAATACGGAAAGTTACATCCGGGGTGTTACAATTAACTGAGTTTTCAATGCATTTATGTGCATAATTCAAATTTGAACTACATGCACATGCTCCAGTGCATATAAATAGGTTGAAAAATCAAATCCGTGTCCTTGGGTGCATGCTTAGGTCCCATGCAAGAAATGGGAATGAATTTCGAACACCAGGGCACCGTTGGTTGCCGGCAAAACATTGAGATGCCTGGTTTTTAAATTCTAGTAAATCAAAAACTCGTGTGAAATTCATGAAACTTGGCATGCTATCATGGAGCGGCATCAACATGCCGTGGTACAAACTTTTTCTCATTTGGGGCAGGTTTGGGTATATGCTTCTCACAAACCGGAGCTTCTCACAACTAGCATGATGGTTTTCGGTAGGGAACGTCCCACCTTTGGGGACGAAACGATATCCATTGCCTCTTATTGCTTTCAAATTTTTTTCTCGTGTCAACATAGAACAACTAGAGTGTTGAGTGAATTTTTGTGATTTTTCAGGGTTCGTTTGGAAATTTTTATGGATTAACTGAGTTTTCAATGCATTTATGTGCATAATTCAAATTTGAACTACATGCACATGCTCCAGTCCATATAAATTGGTTGAAAAATCGAATCTGTATCCTTGGGTGCATGCTTAGGTCCCATGCAAGAAATGGGCATGAATTTCAAACACCAGGGCACCGTTGATTGCTGCCAAAACATTGAGATGCCTTGTTTTTAAATTCTAGTAAATCCAAAATTTTCTTAATCATTCACGTGACGTCACGTGTCTTGGTTTTAATGGCTGTAGGAGGTGCCATGTGGACAGCTGCTTGACCTTGACTGAACGGGAGGCGTGTGAGCGCCGTCCGGTGCGCAGGCTGACCGAGAGGCGTGCAAGCAGTCCTCGAGTGCGCAGGCTCAACGGGAAGCGTGCGAGCTGTACGCTGTGCAGGCTCACTGGGAAGCGAGCCCTTTGACTTCCATGGCCGCCCGCCTTGCTCGCATGCTCTCCATTAATGGCGCCAAAGCCGTAGTTTAATTCACTTTTTAAATATAAAACACTCATAGCAAACCTTTTACTTAGAACACCCGTATGCAAACCGACAGCTTCCCCAGGAAGCCAAGAGAAAATGTGCCGAGCAGGATTTCTGCAGCTCTTGATCGCAAAAGATTTAGATAGAACACCCGTATGCAAAGTGAGAGCAGCGCAGGATTTGTGCATCCCTTCAACGCAAACGGTTGTTCTGGATGACCCGTGTGCAACCACGTACAAACAATTTGGTAAGATTTGCATCTGTCATATTGGGTATGTTGCCATTTGTCAAACTGGAAAGATTTACCTTTGTTGATCTAGTAACGTTGCCATTTGTCAATCCTTGTAACACTGCGATTTGTCAAAATATGCAGCTAGAAATCATTAGCACTATGTAATTTTTGCATCTAAAATTTAGTAATTAAGCATACATTTCATTCATAGATTAAGCAGTCGTTCTTAATTTATACAAACAGTTCAACTCGACGGCTGAACCGACCAAACTTCTCCCCAATTGTTGCCAACCACGTACTGAAATAGCTAGTTCAACTATATATACTAGCTAATTTTAAATATGTTGTACAGTTCGACCACACATCTATAGTTAGATGAACTGAACGAAATAGCCCCTAAATACTACTACTACAACGGAGGGGCTTTGTGCTACTTCCGGCAGCCTCTCCTCTGCCGAGCACGCTCAGTAAGAGGCAGAGGAGGAGGAGGAGCCTACCAACGAGCTGGACAAATGCAGTACGGTGCCTGCCGCTGCTGCACGTTCAGTGACGCTCGCCAGCTCGAACGCCCACTGCCGCTCCAGACGATCCCTCTCGAAGCGGCCGGACTGCTCGTAGATCTCCTGATTCCTCGCCTCAGTGTCGGCGTGTGCTGCGGCCACGACTGCGGTAAGGCTCTTTGCGTGCTTGACGAAGCGCTCCTCCTCCTCCCGCAGGAACTTGATGTAGCGCGCAAGGTCGCTGACGCACGTGCGGGCCTCCACCTCCGCCTCCCTCCTTCGGGCGACGATGGCGGAGCGGGTGATGATCCCGGCGGTCGACGGTGGGCTGGCGGCCACGGCGGCCGATGATGGGGTGGCGGCCACGACCACAACCTCCCGCCTTCGGGCCACGGTGGCGGAGCGTGTGATGGCCACAGTGGCTGACAGTGGGGTGGCGGCCACGACGGCCTCCTCCCGCCTTCGGGCCGCGGCGGCGGAGCCGACTTTCGACGGTGGTGTGGCGACAACGGCGGCCAACAACAGCTGCCGACGAGCAGCGGCGGTGGAGCGTGTGGTGGGTGTTCCGCGCACACCCAACAGGTACGCCACGCGCACTACACTACGCCAGGACTGCGCCGCCGCCGCGGTGTAGCCTCCCAGCTGGAGCTGTCCTCTGATGACGGCGGAGTGGTTGAGCGACGACGATGGACCGGTGCCATTGGCGATTGTGGGAGAAGCAGACGAGATAAGCTACAGGGAGGGAGGGGAAAATGCGACGCAGGACTCGCCGGCCATGAGGGTTTTTATAGCAGGCCGGTAAGCATTAGGATTTTGGGGGATTTCACCGAGTCGGGCGGGAAGCTTGCGCGGGAACCTGCGAGGTTGCATGGGAATAGGCTCACCGACGAATCATTGGTGCCACCGTTTGGCCAAAAGAACGCCCCCGCGCGCTGCGCAAGCTTGCGCTGTAAGCCGTCTGCGGCTGCGGGGTGACAAGACGTGCGAGAGGACGACGAGAGGACACGTACACATGCATTTAATAAAAAGACGTTTGTGATTTAATTACCTACTATATCCCGTCCTGGTTTATAAGTAGGATTTAACTAATAAAATACGAATTAATGTCGCCATAGATTATATCGTTGGAGTCGTATTTGAACATAGTTTCCAGCTATACAATTTTTGTAACATGCATTAACACTTTTTTGGTTAAATTTAAGGTTACACACCAGCAGGCATTTGCTCGCAACACACATGGCTTATTCCATCACAAACAGCTCTGATGGATCAACTGTCTGCCACGTATCGCACACGCAACTCTAATATGATTCGTGCTTGATGTCTCCGACATCGCTCACACAGTTCGTCTTATTTGCCACGTATCACTGTGTCGTCCTCTTCTCACGTCCCTCGGCAAGCTCTGCTCACCGTTAGGCGCCTAGCGCGCTGTGCTCACCGTTAGGCACCGCGACGCGCTCTGTCGCGTCCGTTGGCGCACTCTGCTCGCGTCTGTCGGCGCGCTCGGTGTCAGTGAGAACGACACCTATGGGATCACTGGAATCCCTTCTACGGTCGGCGGGCGCGGGGTTGTGAGAAGATCAGGTCCAGGAGCTAGCACAAAGGTCATTTACCCAGGTTCGGGCCGCGAGGATGCGTAATACCCTAGTCCTGCTTTAGTGGATGTATAGAGTGTTCTTGAGCTCTCGAACTAGCTACGGTGGCTGAGTAGTTCCAAAAAGCCGAAATCCCTATCCAGTATGCCTCGGGCCTCCTTTTATAGGCAAAAGGGGGTTGCCACAGTGGCACACAGGAGGTGGAAAGGCCTACAGTGCGCGAGCCTATCGCCCGGCATTACGGGACAAAGCGCATCAAATACATTACTTAGGTGTCCATTAGCTTTATCGGGGACGGGAACGAGGCCCGTCCCGTCCGTCGCCGCTCCGCCTCGCTTTGACACGCGCCCAGGCCAGCGATGCATGCAGCGCCATGTAGGCAGGCAGGCTGCTGAGGTGGCGCGGTGGCAGGGTCTCCATGAAGATCTGCATGACACCACGCAGGTGCTTGTTGAGTTGGTCTGGAAGCCGCATGTTGCCACGGAGGTGCCTGCCCAGCTGGTTGGGCTGGCAGCTGCATGCGAACGGCGGCGGAGTCTTGGCTGGTGCGGGCCTGGCAGTGGCCCCGCTGATGCCCTCGGCAAGGGTCTTGCCGGGGGCCCGGCAAGGGTCTTGCCGTGGCATTGCAGTCGTCCCCGGCAAGGCGCTTGCATTGCTGGGGGTCTTGTGGATTTCCTCGGCTAGGATCCCGCCGAGGGTCGTCGTCTTCTGATCCTCATCTGATCTTGCGTGTTTATGATCTTGACAAAGATCTGCATGCCACCACGGAGGTGCCTCCCGAGCCCTAGTTCCAATGTAGTTGTTGAAGGCGTTCAGAACCCTTGTGCTCAAGGGTGGCTCGCTCCGCTGGCCTCGGGCAGGCTGCCCCGGCAAGGCTCTTGCCGGGGCTGCGGAGGCTACGTCGGCAAGGATCTTGCCGAGGGAGTCTACCTCGCCCTCTTGCCCTCTTGTGTTCCTGGTCTTGGTGTTGTTTTGGTTGTCTTGTGCTTCGGCTTCTCTCCAGCTTCCCTCCTCTGCCCTGCTAAGTGTCTCCATGGCGCGTGGCTCTGACTGCCCGTGCACAAGTAAAGGGGTCAAAAGGAGAGCCCCTACTTTTGTACACCGACAGGAGCCCCCGGGCCTGGGCCACACATAAGCGCGACGCGTTGTTGGGCCAGGCCCAGAACGGTGCGCGGGCAGGTGGGCGGATTTTACCGCAGTAACTGTTTCGTCTGCTGCGCTTCCCCATGACCCGCGTTGAACGCGCAACGTGGAGGGTCGTGCATGATGTGGGTGAAGGAAATATGCCCTAGAGGCAATAATAAAGTATTATATATTTCCTTGTATCATGATAAATTTTTATTATTCATGCTAGAATTGTATTAACCGAAAACATAATACATGTGTGAATACATAGACAAACAAAGTGTCACTAGTATGCCTCTACTTGACTAGCTCGTTAATCAAAGATGGTTATGTTTCCTAGCCATAGACATGAGTTGTTATTTGATTAACGGGATCACCTCATTAGGAGAATGACGTGATTGACATGACCCATTACGTTAGCTTAGCACCCGATCATTTAGTATGTTGCTATTGCTTTCTTCATGACTTATACATGTTCCTAAGACTATGAGATTATGCAACTCCCGTTTACCGGAGGAACACTTTGTGTGCTACCAAACGTCACAACGTAGCTGGGTGATTATAAAGGTGCTCTACAGGTGTCTCCAAAGGTACTTGTTGGGTTGGCATATTTCGAGAATAGGATTTGTCACTCCGATTGTCGGAGAGGTATCTCTGGGCCCACTCGGTAATGCACATCACTATAAGCCTTGCAAGCATTGTGACTAATAAGTTAGTTGCGGGATGATGTATTACGGAACGAGTAAAGAGACTTGCCGGTAACGAGATTGAACTAGGTATCGAGATACCGACGATCGAATCTCGGGCAAGTAACATACCGATGACAAAGGGAACAACGTATGTTGTTATGCGGTCTGACCGATAAAGATCTTCGTAGAATATGTGGGAGCCAATATGGGCATCCAGGTCCCGCTATTGGTTATTGACCGGAGAGGTGTCTCGGTCATGTCTACATTGTTCTCGAACCCAAAGGGTCCACACGCTTAAAGTTACGATGACAGTTATATTATGAGTTTATGTGATTTGATGTACCGAAGGTTGTTCGGAGTTCCGGATGTGATCACGGACATGACGAGGAGTCTCGAAATGGTCGAGACATAAAGATTGATATATTGGACGACTATATTCGGACACCGGAAGTGTTCCGGAGAAGTTTCGGATTAAACCGGAGTGCCGGAGGGTTACCGGAACCCCCCGGGGAAGTATTGGGCCTTAGTGGGCCTTGAGGGGAGAAAGAGGGCAGCAGCCATGAGGTGGTGCGCCCCCTCCCAGAGGAGTCCTAGTTGGACTAGGAGAGGGGGGCGCAGCCCCCTTTCCCTCTCCCTCTCCCTCTCTTTCCTTCCCCCCTTCTTTTCCTAGTAGGACTAGGAAAGGGGAGTCCTACTCCTACTAGGAGGAGGACTCCCCACCTCTCCTTGGCGCGCCCCATAGGCAGCCGGCCTCCCCTTGCTCCTTTATATACGGGGGCAGGGGGGCACCTAAGAACACACTTGATATACGATATTTTAGCCGTGTGCGGTGCCCCCCTCCACCAGATTACACCTCGATAATACCGTCGCGAAGCTTAGGCGAAGCCCTGCGTCGGTGGAACATCATCATCGTCACCACGCCGTCGTGCTGACGAAACTCTCCCTCAACACTCGGCTGGATCGGAGTTCGAGGGACGTCATCGAGCTGAACGTGTGTAGAACTTCGGAGGTGCCGTACGTTCGGTACTTGATCGGTCGGATCGTGAAGACGTTCGACTACATCAACCGCGTTGTGATAACGCTTCCGCTGTCGGTCTACGAGGGTACGTGGACAACACTCTCCCCTCTCGTTGCTATGCATCACCATGATCTTGCGTGTGCGTAGGAATTTTTTTTTTGAAATTACTACGTTTCCCAACAGTGGGGGTCATGCGTGGGGCGGTTCCCGCACGCATGCGTCGCATCGCAGTTAATGGGAAAAGAGGCGGCCCGCGCCTTCCCCGTAAAAAGGAATAACCGCGGGCGCGCTGCTCATTTACCCCCCATGCTTTCCCCAATCTCGGAACCGCCGTTCCCTTCTCCTTCCTTTGCAAGCTTTCGCCCTTGCTCGCCGCCGCCGCATCTCCGCCATCCTCTATCCCTCGCTTCCCGCAGCCGCCATGGCACCCAAGACCAGCAGAGGCAAGGGAGTGGCCAAGGACGCCAGAGAGAAGGAGCCGCCGGAGAGTGAGTTGGCGGTGCGGTGGACGCAGCACGCCTACTTCCCGTTGACGGTCGACGCTCTCGAACTCCGGAACTACTTCAAGCACCTGTGGGGGTGCAAGACGGGAAGCGAGACAACGGGGCATCCGGCCACGCGCGTCATCCCCGCCGCCTTCGCCGAAGCCGGCCCGAATTGGTATCCATTCTTCGTCGACTACTTTTCTTGCGGCCTTTGCCCCCCTTCTCTGATTTCTTCAGCGAGATCATGCACACCTATGGCTTCCACCTTCTGGATTTTACTCCGAATGCTGTGGCGTTCATGGCCCTTTTCGCTCATCTCTGCGAGGGCTTCGCCGGAGTGCATCCCAACATGGCGCTCTTTCGCCACTACTTCTTCCCTCGTATCCAAAAGGGGGGCACCATTTCTGGTTATGTCGCCTGGATCCCAAGGACCCAGGAGAAGTGGACATACCCAGATGGCACCCAGAAGGAGAGGTGGGAGGAGTGGCGGGGCCGGTGGTGCTGGATTGAAGAGAAGGATCCGCCGGACTTTTCCCGGGTCCGCCACGCGCCGCCGGTCCATAGGAGCGACTGGAGCGATGTCGGCGTCAATGACGAGAAGCTCACGGTCGCCACCACCAGGATTCTTTGTCTGACCGAGGCTGGGCTCATCCTAGAGATGATCGGGGTGGATTTCATCCGCCGCCGAATCGCTCCGCTGCACAACAAGGGGAGGCCGGCCTGGCTCTTCACGAACGCCGCCGACATCATGAGGCTCCACCCCGGCCTGGACCACAACCTCACGGTGATGGGCATGCCCACTTCTGCCAGCGGCTCTTCCAGCTCGACGTGAACCATGACGGCGAGGTCGAGCGGTCCGGCAAGGCCGACAAGGCCACAAGAGGGCCCTTGTTTAAGTTGCCAGCGGGGGTGGTCCTGCTAAGCAACAACTCGCTCGAAACGACATCATCGTCATGATGCCGGAGTTCAATGCGCACGGCCTCATCCCAACTTGGGTCGAGCCGCCGGAGGATCAGGTGCAGGAGTTTTTGACACCCTGGAGGAGAAGTACGTCAGCGCCGAGCCGCGGCTCGTCTAGGACACCACCCAGGTGGAGCTGGACTACATCGCCGCCAGGGCGGCGGAGGCGGAGCTCTCCCAATGGGCGGAGTCCGCTAGGGAAGCCAGCAGCACCGGCACCGAGGCCCCTCTCGTCGAAGGTGTGGTCGACGAGTCGTCGTCGGAGGAGGCCGAGGCTGTCGAACCTTCGGTCTTGGGAAGAGGGCGAGTCCTGCGGCGGGCCACCTCTGGCGAGCCTGTCAGGACCCCGATTTTAAGTCACACCGATCTAGCCTGTAACACCTCATATCACTTTGCGGCCTCACGCACGGTATTCCCACGGGTGTCGCCTTACCATGGCCCGGGACCGTTTGCGCCTTTTGGCTCACATATATGATAGTGTCGCTAGCATGCATATGACAGAGAACCCGGGCCGACATGACTAGTCGTGAACCCAAAGTGGCACTAACTTACGGGGACAGGCATACATGAATCAACATCGAGCATGTCGGTCAGCAGCGTGCGAATCCGGGCTGTAGCACTGGGCTAACAGGACTCCGGATGTCACCGCGTGACATTTCCCCGAAGGGACAGACACAGGAACGAAGTGAATCACATGCCGGCCAGCCAAGTGTTCCGGAGCAGTAGTGCTGGGCTAGCAGGACTCAGGTGAACCGGGCTGTAGCGGACTACTATGGCTCATGGAAGCACAAGACTACATTTCCCTATAAGAGAAGCTACCAAGGATAAACAACTAGGTTGTCGGATCCCACACATACCAAGCATTTCAATCATACACACAATATGCTCGATATGTGCAAATACAACATGGCATCACAACAAGACTCTACGACTCAGAGTATTTATTCATTAGGCTCCGAAGAGCCAGATATTACAAACATGGGTCTCATGACCCAACATTCAGAGCATACAAGTCAAAGCACATGCGGAAGCTTAACATGTCTGAGTACAGACATCTGCAATTGAAAAAGGCTGAGAAGCCTGACTATTTACTAGATCCTGCCGAGGGCACAAGATCGTAGCTGAGGTATCAAGCTAAACGTCGAAGTCCACACGGATTCACTAGCGAGACTGACGTCTCTCTGCAAAACATAAAATAAGCAAACGTGAGTACAAATGTACCCAGCAAGACTTACATCAGAAGTATCTACATATGCATCGGTATCAACAAAGGGGGTGGTGGAGTTTAACTGCAGCAAGCCAGCTTTGACTCGGTGGCTATCCTAAACTACGACTGCAAGTAACTCTTTTGAGGTGGCGCACACGAGTCCACATATTCACCATATCAATACTCCACTATGGATACGCTCCCGTCTCCCTACGAGAACGCCATCCATAGCACTCACGCTTATCTTGCGCATTTTAGAGTATCCACTTTCACTTGTCTATGAACTGTTATAGGCAACCCAGAAGTCCTTTACCGCGGACACGGCTATTCGAATAGATGATGTTAACCCTGCTGGGGTGTACTTCGACACACACGCTCTCACCACTTACCGCCGTTTACACGACATGTACTCGGCAACCTTCAAGCGGAAGCCCAGCGAGGGTGTCGGCCACAGCCTACCTAAACACTCAAGTCTCTAGTCCAGGTTTATCGCCTATTCAGGTTCCGTCCGCAGGGAGTCCGGCCGAGGTTTCCACATACGGCCCCGAACGATGTGTGCAGGGTTCCCGAGACACCAAACGGGCGCCCGGTACACCGTGCCACGTGCCTACCGCATCACAGCCCACCCCTCGGTCAGCGCTGTCCATGGCCTCCAGCATACTACAAACACCAGAAACTACTTGCAACTCCTGGACAGAGGACAAGGGTGATTAAGAAGCCGAGAGGGTCCATTGGTTTCGGGCCCAATGCGTGGTAGTAACTGTATCATGGATCACAAACACAGAACTCAGTTCCTGAGGACGGCTTCAATGAGACAACCCACCATGTACTCCTACATGGCCTCTCACCGCTACCTTTACCAAATCGTGTTCACACACTTAGCTCACACACAGTAGGACATGTTCATCACCATTCCAATTCATCCCCGACGAATCAGATCCGACTCAACTCTAAGCAGTAGCGGGCATGAAAAACAATCATGAATGAGTAGGCACATCAGGGCTCAAACAATTCCTACTCATGCTAGTGGGTTTCATCTATTTACTGTGGCAATGACAGGTCATGCAGAGGATAAAGGGGTTCAGCTACCGCAGCAAGTAACAGATGAATCGTTGTTGTCCTAATGCAGTAAAAGAGAGCAGGAGCGAGAGAGTGGGTTTGTATCGGAATGGACAAGGGGGTTTTGCTTGCCTGGCACTTCTGAAGATATTATAGTTCTTCATCGGTGTCATCGATTACGTCATCGGAGCATCGGCTACTGAGAGGGTACGGTTACCGGCAAACAGAGAAGGACACAATCAATGCAATGCGACAATATGATGCATGGTCATGACATGTCGAGAATGTTATGATTTACACTAATGCATCTAGCAACAGTTTAAATGAGGTCCATATGAACTAAGGGTTCATATGCAAACTCCATATTTAGCATTTATAATGTCATTATCATGTTTTCACCTATACAGAAGGTATAACTTAGTTTGACATGCATGAAAATGATACAGATGGATAGATTGCATTTTTCTGATAATTTTTCATATATAAATTATTTCATTCTGAGCTACGGTTGAATTTATATGATTTTTAGAAGTTTATACTATTTTCTGGTATTTTCTGAATTATTTTAAATCCAGAAAATACTTTACTGCGTCAACATGACATCTACATGATGTCAGCGGGTCAACGGGCCACGGTCCAGGTCAAACCTGACGCGTGGGTCCCGTATGTCAGTGTGACAAGGCAGGAACAGAGGCTGACCAGTGGGTCCAGGTCAATGCAGACGTGGCTAGGTCAAACTGACCTGTGGGGCGACGGGCATTAGCTTAATCTAAGCAGGGGATAAACCTGTGATTAATTAAGGGCGCGGGTCCCATTTGTCAGTGGCAGAGGACGTTAGTTAGCCCCATCATTAGTACTAATGACGATGCCACGTCGACTGCCGCCGGGGTTGGTCGCCGGCGAGCACGCAGCACGGCGGAGGGCTTCGGGTTCGTGCTATAGGGCACGGATCGACGAGCGGTTTGCGGCTACGGGTTGCTGGCGCTTGCGCGCATCCATCGGAGTAGGCGGTTGGGCGAGAGGAGGACGGAAACGACGGCTGCAACGATGGCAGGCGGCGGCCGGAGTTCGGTTGCGCTCGGAACCGGCGTTGTGGTGCACGGCAAGTCGAGCGGTGGGGTGCTGGGTGCTCCTGCAAACGTGCTGAGGACGGTGACTCTCTCAGACGCGGCGGAGGTGGGCTCTAGCCACGGCGGCGACGAGCTCATGTGGCGGCGAGCTTCGGGCACGGTGGCTAGTCTAGCTAGAGCTCGAAATCAAGCACGGGAGTAGGGGGAAAATGACCGGGGGCTCACCGCGGTCACGAAGAGCTTCTCGGCGAGCTCGGGGAGGCACGGACGGCGTCGAATCGACGGTGGGGTTGCCGGCGGCTGAAGCTCGAAGACGATGATGATGCGGTCGTTGCAGGGCGTCCGGAGTGTCTTCTTTCGGTGGAGAGGCGTAGCGCGAGGTGGTGGAGCTGCTGGGCATCCTAGCTAGGCGAGGGGGGGCTCAGTGGCCACGACAACTGCGAGCGGCGTCGACGAGCTCCGCTCGGGCAGAGAGGGAGAGAGAGCAGAGAAGGGAAAAGAGGTCGAGAGAGAGTGAGAGAGTTGGGGGGGCTGCGTGGCGACGCATGGAGGCATCCAGGCCCTCGGCGGCAAGCAGGAGCTGGCGAGGCGTGTGGCCAGCGTGCGGCGAGCATGCGCTCGTCCTTCTGTCCAGGGAGGAAGACGACAGGGGGGGCCTAGCTGGGCTCGGCCGCTACAGTGGTGGGCTGGCCCCTCTGGTGGCTGCACAGGTGAGGCCAGGTAAATTTTCCCTCCTCCCTGACTTTTATTTCTCTTTTCTAATTTTTCTGCTATTTGTTTTGACTTGATTTAAAACATCAAATCATTTTTAAAACTTTCTGTAAATTGTTATGTGAACTTAGAAACTAGTCCAAGGTCACAGGCAACTCACAAAAATATATGAACTTTATTTCATATATAACAGAAATAAATCCAACCCAAATATGTCATTGATTTAATTCAAAAAGGCCCAAAATAAATATTTCTGTGATTCCAAAAATATTGGTTTGAATTTTATTCTTGCCAATATTTTTCAAGGTTTAACAGGAACATTTTCTTAGGCTTCTTTGAGAAGATTTTAATGTTGATCATTTTTAAAAGGTTTCTGAGGCTTTGAAAATTCCTCAATTCAGATTTCATTTGAATTCAAACATGATGCATGGATGCAAGAGAAATCAAGCAAGGGTTGATCTGGGGCTGTGACAGCACCGGTCCGGCCTGGTAGGTCCGTGCAACTGCGGCAAGCCCAGGAGATGTCCTCGCGCCAGACGAGGGCCGCGGCGGCGAAGAAAGTGGTGAAGGCCGCGGTGGCGAAGAAGAAAGCATCCACCTCTTCTTCGTCCAAGCATGCTCAGACTGCACCTCCTTCCCCTCATTCGGCAGACGTCAACGCGGAGGTCGTCTTTGACTTCGGGTCCCTCAGCCCAAGGAGGAAGAGGAAGGCAGCAGAGGAGGAGATGGAGGAGGAGGAGTAAGCTTCTTGTTCTCTCCCCCTCTTTGTCATCTCCGTCTCTTCAAGTTGTGCCGCTTATCTTGTATTGTTTTCACCTTTGCAAGGACGTTGAGACGCTGGCCCAGAGGGTGAAGAGGGCCAGGACTTCGACGGGCGGCCAGCCCCCGGCAGGCGCTTCCGGCACACCGCTGGTGGTGTTGAGCAGCCCGGACAGCAGCCCTCGGCACAGCCCCTAGCGTAAGTTCGTCACTCGCCCTCCGTCATCGTGTGTTGGGGGCACGATCACTTGGTGCTGACCTTGCCGTGATTGCAGGAGGAGGACCGCAGCAGGAGGAGCCACAGAGGGCTACCCCCAACACGCCGCCCCCATCCACCACACCGCCCCGGGGGGCGTCCCCGGCAAGGGCGCCAAGCACCGAGTCCATGCACAGGGAGGAGGAGGAGGCGGACTCGGGCGCTGATGGCTTCACCTCGGCGCCAAATGCTGGCACGGAGGGGACCTCTGCTTCCCAGCCCGGCACAGGTAAGCCACTCACCTTCTGTCCCTGTTTGCTTTTTCTTCTTTCTGAAACCTGGCCTTGGCCTCGCCTCATCCCCTTCTCGGTATCCAGATCCCCCTTGGAGGACCTACAGGACATAGACACCGTCATCGAGGACGTCGCCAAGGCCGCCGAGGCGGAGGCCGAGAAGATCGCCACCGAGGAGGCCGCCAAGGGCGCTGCCAAGGACGCCGCCAAGGGGTCTGCCGGGGAGGCCGACAAGGGGCCTGCCGGGGAGGCCGGCAAGTCTGCTGCCGAGGAGGAGGTGGTTGATGACCAGCCTTCCTCCTCTGCTGCCTCTGGCTCCAACAGGTATTTGAAGGTGAGCGACGACCTTTTCGTCCACCTCCCAGGGACCTCGAGCTCCAGGGCGCCCATCGAGGGAGAGGTGTTCGACGAGGAGGTGCTTGCCGCCACCGGGCTCGAAGTTGTTGATGAGCCGAGCGCCGGCGGCGACGGTTCTCAGGAGGAGCGGCTTCTCCACGCCATGGGTACCAACTTGCGGAAGCTCCAGGCGCTCGACCGCGCCCGCCTGGACAAGGCCAAGTCCAGGATGGCAACGGTGGACAAGGCGGAGGCTGACCTCGAGGGACGCGTCGCCGAGACGCAAACTTGGTTCCGCCAAGCTTGTGAGGAGCTGAAGGCCGCCCAGGGCGACCTGGCCAAGTGTGATGTGGAACTCACCATGAAGCAGGCCGACATCAAGAAGGCCCAGGCGACGGCGAAGAACCTGGCCGCTGCGGCCGAGGCCGCTCGAACCCAGCACCACACAACGCTGGACTCCCAGGAGGAGGACCTTTCCGCGCATGAGGAGAAGCTTGCCGCAATGCTCAACGGCAAGGACGAGGAGGTGGAGAAGCTCGTTGCGCAGCGGACCCGGGAGCTGGAGCAGAGGCACAAAGAGGCACTCGATTACCAGGCTATGGTTCATGCCGGAAGGGTGAAGGAGCTGGAGGTGGAGCGGGACGAGCTGAAGGACCAGGCCCTGAAGCTGTCCAAGGAGAAGGACACGCTCAACGACGCCCTGACGGAGGCACAGGGCGCGGCCGTCAGCAGGGCCGGGCAGCTTTCCGAGGCCAAAAACTCCATCAAAGACCTCAAGCTGAAGCTGGAGGGTCTCGAGGGAATGTTGTCGGAGGCCCAGGCCCGGGGGCGGGCCCTGGCCAAGGACCTGGATGCCGAGAAGCAGCTGCGGAAGAACGAGACCGCCAACCACAAAGGCTTTGTGGAGGGTGAGAATCGCTGGATCGGCCGCCTTGAAGACGTCACCGGCAGGATCACCACGCACCTGGCCACCATGGGGATGCCAAATGAGAGGTACGCCCCGGATCGCAGCACGACTCCCAACGCCAGGCTGACCCTGTTCTTCGAGGGTGTTCTTGGAGCCCTGGAGCATTTCCGCTCCACCAGGGCGACTTTCCTGCCAATGAGGCCCGAAGGCTTTGCCGGGGTGCCATGACCAAGGTTCTCACCAAGGTGGCATACTGGAACCCCACCCTCGACTTCGATGCTGCGCTGGAGAGCTTGCCGGAGGATGTGGACCTTGCGCCGCTCAGGGAGCATATTGAGCCCGTCATCAGCGGCATCGATGGAATCCAGAGGGTAGAGGGCCAGCGCCAGGACTAGGCACCCCGCTTCCTATCGTCGCTGCAGGTTCATGACCAAGACAGTTTCTATCTTTAGTTAGGACCACAGCAACAATTGATGTAATATAACTCTGCAATACTTTTGAATCAGCGCATGTTATTTCCCTGTTCAATCTTCCCTTGTATGTCCACCCTACGTCAACCGGGTAGGCTTGCCGGCGCGTAAACCCAGGGCGGCACCTTGAGGACGGATCCCTAATGGCCTGCCAGGTGTGCGTGCTGCCGAGTGAACCACCTTACCGCCCTCGCGCCGCCGCTCGAATTGTCGAGCTTGACTCGAGTCAGAATCGAGAGCGTTGCCAATTGCAGAAGGCTACCTTGCCGTTCTCGACGCGGCCGCATGAGCTGTTGAGCGGACTCGAAACAGAACAAGGGCGTTGCCAATTGCGGAAGGGCAACCTTGCGTGCAGGCTTTCATACACAGGGCAGGAACTTTGAGGATAATAACCGTATAAATAAAAAGAAATTGCCCAAATTTTCGCAAGACTTAGCTTTTCTGTCGTCGCATGGGCGTCCACCGTATGTCCAGATGGTGCCGTCAGGCTCGGTCGTCTTCTTCCTTGGGAGCCATGGCGATGAAGAACTGCTAGGCTAACTGCTAGACAAGATTCTCACAACTGCGTCGCCTACCTGGCGCGCCAAAGATGTCGGTGAGAATATGGGATCACTGAAATCCCTTCTACGATTGGCGGGCGCGGGGTTGTGAGAAGAGCAGGTCCAGGAGCTAGCACAAAGGTCGTTTACCTAGGTTCGGGCCACGAGGATGCGTAATACCCTAGTCCTACTTTAGTGGATGTATTGAGTGTTCTTGAGCTCTCGAACTAGCTACGGTGGCTGTATAGTTCCAAAAACCCGAAATCCCTCTCCAGTATGCCTCGGGCCTCCTTTTATAGGCAAAAAAGGGGTTGCCACAGTGGCACACAGGAGGTGGAAAGGTCTACAGTGCGCAAGCCTATCGCCCGGCATTACGGGACAAAGCGCATTAAATGCACTACTTAGGTGTCCATTAGCTTTATCGGGGATGGGAACGAGGTCCGTCCCATCCGTCGCCGCTCCGCCTCGCTTCGACACGCGCCCAGGCAAGTGATGCATGTAGCGCCATGTAGGCAGGCAGGCTGCGGAGGTGGTGCGGTGGCAGGGTCTTCATGAAGATCTGCATGCCACCACGCAGGTGCTTGCTGAGTTGGTCTGGAAGCCGCATGTTGCCACGCAGGTGCCTGCCCAGCTGGTTGGGCTGGCAGCTGCATGCGAACGGCGGCAGAGTCTTGGCTGGTGCGGGCCTGGCAGTGGCCCTGCTGATACCCTCGGCAGGGGTCTTGCCGGGGGCCCGACAAGGGTCTTGTCGTGGCATTGCAGTCGTCCCCGGCAAGGCGCTTGCCCGGGGTCTTGTGGATTTCCTCGGCTAGGATCCCGCCGAGGGTCGTCGTCTTCTGATCCTCATCTGATCTTGCGTGTTTATGATCTTGACAAAGATCTGCATGCCACCACGGAGGTGCCTCCCGAAGCCTGGTTCCAATGTAGTTGTTGACGGCGTTCGGAACCCTTGGGCTCAAGGGTGGCTCGCTCCGCTGGCCTCGGGCAGGCTGCCCCGGCGAGGCTGCCTCGGCAAGGATCTTGCCGAGGGAGTCTACCTCGCCCTCTTGCCCTCTTGTGTTCCTGGTCTTGGCGTTGTCTTGGTTGTCTTCTGCTTCGGCTTCTCTCCGGCTTCCCTCCTCTGCCCTGCTAAGTGTGGCCACGGCGCTTGGCTCTGACTGCCCGTGCACAAGTAAAGGGGTCAAAAGGAGAGCCCCTACTTTTGTACACCGACACTCGGCTTGTGGACAACTTTTCCTTGAGGCGACCGCGCAGCGCTCTGCTCGCATCCTTTCACGCGCGCTCTGCTAGCGGTCGGGCGTGCGCACGATGTCGGGTGGTAGGTGCGACATATGCCAATGGGTGGCTCATCATTGTGGGAGCCAGTAAAACATCGCCGGTGCCTGGAAACGGGATGAGGTGAAGACATGCACGCCGGCGGATCTTACCCAGGTTCGGGGCTCTCCATGGAGATAACACCCCTAGTCCTGCTCTGCGGGGTCTCCGCATGATCACTAGATCAATACAAGTAGCTACAAGCGCTCCTTGAGCTGTTTGTCTAGAGGAAGAAGAAGGGCGAGGCTAGCTCTCCTTTTCTCTCTAGGTGGTGTGTGGGATTCTATGAGATCAACCCTTTGCATGGGTGTCCCGGGAGGTTTATATAGGCCTACCCCCCAGGGGTACAATGGTAATCCGGCTGGGCGCGGGTCCCAGCCGTCAGTGTCTATGCTCACCGGCTTCTCCGCCGGTCATTGGGGCCCGCCGACTGGTGGGTCCCGCCGGCTGCCGGTCTCTTGGCCGGCAGGCCGGCCCCACCGCTTGGGGGCTTTGTCGGCAGCTGTTTACTATTGCCTCGCCTCTGATGACGAGGGCTTTGTCGAGGTAAGCGTGGCTACAGTGTCGCCGCCTTGCGAGCTCTCACTGTAGCCTTACCTCGTCTTGTCTCCTTAATGAGGCACATGCTTCGAGGGAGGGAGGTATCCGGCTATTGCGAGCCGGCCACACCCCTGGCCGACTAGAGGAGGCCAGGCTGCCTTTGGGTGTCTCTCTGACAAAAGGGGCCTGCCGCCTACGGGCCGTACTGGCGCCTGTCGTGGGTGACATCGAGGCCAACATGGCTACAGTGCCGCGCCGGACGGGGGATGGCTGCCCGTACGGCGCCCTGTGGCCATGCCTGTTCCGGGATTCGGGGGTAGTGGGTTGTACTGCGGCCACGCCCCATCCTATCGTCGTTATGTGGGTACAGTCTTAGTGGGTGCAGTCTTGGCCGGCTTCTGGGAGCCGGCTTTTGGGAGTCGGCTTTCTTCATGGCCGGCTTCTGGGAGTCGGTCCTCTTGGGGCCAACTTCCTGGAGTCGGCTATCTCGTATCTTTCTTGGGGGAGGTTTCTGAGGCTGGGTCGCCTTCTGGGAGTTGGCCCTGGGGATAGCCGGCCGGTGGAAGGCGGCCCTATGCTTTGTATGCTTGAAGGCTTGAATGGCCTCATAATTTTTCGAAGAGCCAGGGGGAGTCGGTTAGGCTACCCGTGGCCATTTACTCCGAAAGTAGTCCCCGAAGCTGGTTGGGCTTCGAGGCTGAGAGGAGGTCGAGAAGCTCGGTCAACTTCTTATCTTGACGAGCCAGTAGCTGGGAGCTGGCTTCGGTTGGGCGCGCCGTCTTGGCGAAATTTTTAAAGTCGGAAGGCGGGAGTCTATTGGCGTGTGCGCCGGGCTACGGGCTGGCCGCTTGCCGCATGCGAACCACGTGGCGTCCCTTGGTTGAAAAGAGTCTGCCAACCCACGCGCGCGACAAGACGTCGCCGCAGGCCGAGGGCCCACCACTCTTACGCCTAGGCCCAGGCGCGGATTCTTTGCGGCCCAAAGCTGTCCGCACGTCTTCCGGTGGCGGTTTCCGCACGCCATTAGGGTGCAATAATCGCGGGACGTGGGGGAGTGGGCGCAGTTAATCCCACGTTCCTCCCCACGTCTCGCCTCCTCGGCTTCGCCGCACGAGGTTATAAGTAGGGGGATGAGGGGAAGCGGCAGACGCTCGCACGCTCCCCTCCTCTCCGCCATATTCTTCCTCCGGCTTTCCCTCGCAGCAGCGACTCGCCGCCGCGCCGTCCCACCAATCTTCACTCCGCCCCGCAACTTTGCCGCCGCAGGGCCGTGCTTTCTCCGCCGCCGCACTCTTCCTCGTCAGCCTCTCGCCACCATGCAGTACGGCGGGGACTGGGACGGCTCCAACGTCCATATGGACCACATCGAGTTCCTCCGCAAGACGCGGCGGTTGCCTGACGCGGACCAGGTGCGGGTCCGTCTCGCGCCTGCGAAGGAGATCACGCCAGAGCCGGAGGAAGGCGAGCGGGTAGTCTTCCGCTCGCATTTCCTGCGTGGCATCGGCTTGCCGGCGAGCACTTTCTTCCGCTCCTTCCTCGACTTCTATCAACTCCAGCCGCACCACCTTACTCCGAACACGGTGGTGCTGCTGTCCGCCTTCGTCACCTTGTGCGAAGGCTTTCTTGGCGTTCTCCCCACCCTCGAGCTCTGGGGGTGTTCTTCCAATCTAAGCTGGGCACCCGCATGCAGGGCGTGCCGGCCCAGAGCGGCGCCTTCATCGCGATGCAGAGGCCAGCGGCCGACAACCGCTTCCCCGTCATCACGTTAATCCAGTCGGTGAAGCTCTGGCAGAAGTCATATTTCTACGTGAAGAACGTCGCCCCACAAGGCGACTACGTCAACCTGCCAGCTTACGTAGCCGGCCCGCCGGCTGGGAGGCGGCCCCAGTGGTCCTATCGGGCCGTGACGCTGTCGCAGGCTGGTGCCGCGGCCGTCGCCCAACTGCGGTGGTGATCCAGTTGGAGGGCCTGACTGGGTCCGACTTGCTGGCCGCTTCAGAGCCGCCCTCACCTGATCTGTCAGATGAGCGGCCAACTCGATCCGAGTCGTATGTGCACCAAGGACATGCCGCACGACGAGGTGGCCCATATGGTGAATTACCTTGCAAACTGCAAGCTCTCCGCAGAGTGGCAGTTTGGCAAGGAGCCATATTCCCGTGCACATCCTCCGCCTATGGTATGTTCTCCTTTTCCCTTTCTTCTCTTAGTTTTGTCGCAAAGTTCCTTTTTTGCCGTCTCTGACCAGTCGGCACACCTTGGCAGAGCCCTCTCCTTCGACCTGCAGCTGGGTCGGAGGCGGAGCGCCGATTCCTCCCCGACCGGGCGGAGCATGACCTGGAGGACCACGACTTGGGGGCGGTCGCCATGGATGAAAACACCGAGGCGGGTGGCGGCGAAGCCGGCGGCGAAGCAGGCGGCTCCGGGCTGGGAGCCAGCTTCGACGACTGGCCGGATGACAACGAGGCGGAAATCGTCCCACGCCGCCAGCCGGCGTCCGGCCACGGCGTGGGTTCCTCCGCCGCGCCACCTGCTCGGGGCGGCGGGCAGAAGCATCGTGCCGCGTCGGGCTTGTTCGGCAGCCGGCCGAAGAAGCCCAAGGACGGGGCGGCGGCGACCAGGCGGGATGAGGCGGCCGCGAAGGCGGCCCGCTTCCGCAAGGTGGTGAAGCAGCCACAGATGGTGTCGGCGTAAGTGTATATTCCTTTGTACATTCTTTTTTCTTTCCTTGGTGATTTCTGAATCCTTGCCCTTTCTCAAAAATCAGGGCTCCGCTTTCGCTTGAGGGGGTTGCTGCCGCCTCCGTCGTTGGATCGCCGGGAGGATCCGGGAGCACCCGCCTCGTGGACCCCCGCGGCGAGCTTCAGGCGGCGACGGAGCAAAACGCGCGGGAGGCGCGCGAGGAGCGGGAGGCGGAGGAGTTGAGGGCGGCTGCCGCCAAGGCGGCACAGGAGGAGGAGGCGGCGAAGGCGCGCGCCGACGCAGCGGCCAAGGCCCAAGCGGAGGATGCGGCCGTGGCAACAGCGGAGGGGGCCTTGCACGTCACCCCTCTGCGTGTCGCGGCGCCCGAGGTCCCGGAGCACCCGCCAAAAGAAGCCGGCGGCGACCAGCCGGGATTGGAGAGGGAGGACGACGTCGTTGTCCCGGAGAGGGAGGCGGCACCGGCCCCGCCGACTGGGGTGGCTCAAGGCAGCCGGCCTAACGTGCCACCTGCGCAATCGGCAGGGGGCGAGCGGCCGCGAGGACAGACCTGGTGGTCTAGTCGCCATCGCGCCAGCGCACGAGGAAGGCCGCATCAGACCCGCAGAAGGCCGCAGGCTCCGGCTCGTTGGCCCAGGACATGGAGGCGGCCAGCGCCAGCTCGGGGTGGACGCCAGGTGGAGGGACGGCCGTGGTGAACGTGGCTGCGCAGGACATCCAGAACCGGCTTCAGTCCCAGGGTGCGGCGCTGAGGAAATACAATGACGAGTTCCTGGCGACGCGAGCGGCCATTCGGGTTAGTCTTCCTATTTTTGCTTTTTTGATCTTGGTTTCTTCCGTGGGGGCGCGTCAGCGCACCCACTGGGTGTAGTCCCCGAGTTCCGAGTCGGCTGCTGAGCAGGTGGCTTGGAACTTCTTAGCGGGCTTTGTTTTGCTATCTTGTTCTCATTCGCTCCTCTGCCTGACTTGCAGGACTACCACAACCTCCGCGCGGCTGCCTTCAACTCCCAGGCTCGGGAGCTGACCCAGAAGAATGCTGACCTATCTGAGAGCCGGGGTAAGTGCTTCGTCTTTTATCTCACGTGGGGGCGCGTCAGCGCACCCACTAGGTGTAGTCCCCGAGATTCGGGCCGACTGCTGAGCAGTCGGGTCGGATCTTCCTTGACGACTTCTACCTTATTGCTTCTTTCTTTTCTGCCATCCCTACAGCGGCCAACGCCAGTCTGAGGGAGCAGCTGGGTGGGGCTCAGTCCGCCCTCCGTGCTAAGGAGGCCGAGTTTGACGCCTTGGCCCAGGAGCGTGACCGCCTGGCCAAGAGGTTGGCCGACCAGGAGAAGAGCCACAAGGCGGCCCTGAAGGCGGTGCAGGACAGCGAGGCCGCCCTCCAAGCCGAATATGAGACAGAGGCGGCCAGCTGGGCTGAAGCGAGGCAGTCGCTGATCAACGGCTACGGCCAGATCAAAGACTTGGTTGACAGTAGGCCGCCCTTTTCTTCGTCCTCGCTTGCCGCTTGCCGTTTGGCTCATTTTCTGACTTGGTGTTTTTCTCTTCTTTCTCTTTCTTTCTTGCGCAGAGTACTTCCCTGGCTACTCTACTGCCGCCAACCAGGTCGTCGAGGCCCACCGCGAGGCACGAAGGCAGGCTGGCGCCGAGATCGCGCCGAACGCTCAACGGTCGCTGGAGGAGCAGCTCTTGGCGATTCAAGCCCGCCTCCAGCCGGCTCACCGCATGCTCCGCCGGCTTCAGCGTGTTGGGGCGCAGGTGTTGGCTGCTCTCTCGCCTGGTGAGGTGATTTCCCGCACCCCCAGTCGGACTGCCGACTGGCTGGAGGTGGCGGTCGGCCGCTTTGAGGCCTGGAAGGCTTCTGCAGCTCGGTCCGGCGCTAGGCGGGCGCTGGAGTTCGCCAAGGCCTGGTATCCCGAGCTGAGTCTGGACCAGCTGGCCACCTGGCGGCAGGAGGCCGACACGGAGCTGGAGCCGGCGTGGCCAGCTATCATCCAGTGGGCTTCAGCGATTGCCGACTACACCGACACCAGCCGGAGGAGTGGTTCGGGCTGAACCCGGCAGATGGCGAGGACTCGGCGGAGGAGATCGACTCCAGCGACAAGGGCGAGGAGGAGGAGGAGGGTGAAGACGCTGCGCCAGATGGTGGAGCGGCCGGTCAGCCTCAGCTTGACCGTGCCTCCAGCAACAAGGCACGCGCGGGTGCACCTCCTGCCGCCCGCGATGATCAAGCCGAGACCCGCCAGCCCGCCACTCCTCCAGCCAGCGGCGCCGTCTCCACCGACCAGCCCGGCTCCCCTGCTGCGCCCTTAGTCTAGTCTGCTGCCTCTACTTTCCTGTTTTACCACTCTTGGAACAGTATTTTGTTAAGTTTGCATAATTCCACCCACTGGGGGTGTATTCGAACTATATTGACTGCCGGCCTATTGGGGGCCTTATGTGTAAATATAATTATGCATGCGTTTGGCTTTCCCTTGTTCTTTGCTTTTCATCCTTCGGCTGTTTCCTTTGCCGCCCTCCCTTGGTTGCCGCCTTCCTAGCCGGACAGCTGCTCTGCAATCTGTGGCTGGAAAAGTGCTTGGCCAGTTGGGAGGGCAAGTAATCTAACTTTGTTGGATTATAGCGAAGTGACTGGGAGGCCGGCCAGCCGGCTGTTTTGACAGCCGGTAGGCGTGGTTGGAGGCCGTCTTTGTGTTATATAAGTTTGTTAGTCCTTAGCCGTTTTTCGTGTGGGCATCCTTTCTACCTTTGGCTCTTGCCAGTCGGACAGTCGGTTCTTCGAGCCGCGACTTTCAACAAGAGAGGGCTCAGGTGCCAGCACACTACTTGTCTCACTTCAGATATAACTTTTAATATAACTTAAGGCGGCCAGTCCCTGGGCCGACTAGTCGAACCCGGTTCCAGACAGGAAATCAAATGTAATAATACATTCGTGAGTATGACACTCGTCATTCATAGATAAAGGAGGGCAGTCCCCGAGTGCGCCTCGGGGGGCCCGTTTGTCTCATATTTAATAAAAACGGTAGCATGATACATACTGCTTTCAACTGTAAAATCTTCTCAGGAGGTTTGCGTTCCATGGTCGCTCCGACTCCTTGCCAGAATCATCGCTCTTGCGTGCTCTTGGTTTTTGTGCGTGGATCAGGTAGTAGGAGTCGTTGCCTAGTGCCTTGCTGATGACGAAAGGGCCTTCCCAAGGGGACGAGAGCTTGTGCTGGCCGGCTGTTCGCTGGATCAGCCGAAGCACAAGGTCGCCCTCCTGGAAGGATCTTGGCTTGACCTTCTGATTGCGGTAACGGAGCAAACCCTGCTGGTAGATGGCGGACCGGCTGAGTGCTAACAGCCGGCCTTCTTCAAGCAGGTCGACGCCATCTTCTCGCGCTTCCTTGGCCTCCGCCTCTGTGTACATGGTGACCCAAGGCGAGTCGAACTTGATGTCAGTTGGGATGACAGCCTCGGCACCATATACAAGGAAGAATGGAGTGAAGCCGGTTGACTTGTTTGGGGTAGTACGCAGACTCCAGAGGACAGCCGGCAGCTCATTGAGCCAGCAGCCGGCCGAGCGCTCCAGTGGTACGACCAGTCGGGGCTTGATGCCGGAGAGGATGAGGCCGTTTGCTCGCTCGACCTGGCCGTTTGACTGCGGGTGGGCAACAGATGCTAAGTCCATTCGGATGCCCTGTGTCTCCCAGAAACGTGCCAGTGCTCCTTTGGCAAAGTTTGTGCCGTTGTCGGTGATGATGTTGTGCGGCACGCCATATCGAGTAGTGATGTCGGCAATGAATGTCACGGCAGTCGGCCCGTTCAGCTTCTTGATCGGCTTCGCTTCGATCCACTTGGTAAATTTGTCCACGGCGACAAGCAGATGTGTCAAGCCGCCGCGGGCTGTCTTGAATGGGCCCACCATGTCCAGCCCCCAGACGGCAAAGGGCCCGGTGAGGGGGATGGTCTTGAGTGCGGAAGCCGGCAGGTGTTGCTTGGAACTGAAGACTTGGCATCCTTTGTAGCATTTGACTATCTCTTTGGCATCTTCCAAAGCAGTCGGCCAGAAGAAACCATGGCGGAAAGCTTTGGCCACAAGTGATCTTGAGGCTGCGTGGTGGCCGCATTCGCCTTGGTGGATATCCTTGAGGATTGCTACACCCTTCTCTGGCTCGACGCAGCGCTGGAAGACCCCAGTGGCGCTGCGCTTGACAAGTTCTCTGTTTATTATTGCATATGCTCCGGCTCGGCGTTGCACTAGTCTTGCCGAGATCTCATCAGTCGGAGCTGTGACTTCTTCTACGTTAGTACGTCCACTTTGACTCGGGTGGGTGGGTTGGGTGGTGGAGAGTTGGAGTCGACCACCGCTTCTTGTGCCGCTGCAGTCCCCGGGCCAACTGCTGCAGTCCCTGGGCCAACTGCTGCAGTCCCCGGGCCGGGTTCTGAAGTCCCCGAGCTGGGTGCGACTACGGCAGTCCCCGAGCCGCTTGTCGAAGTCCCCGAGCCGCCTGCTGGGTTCCTCCAGTCGGATCCGGCTGCATCGGGGGCGGGCGGTACGAACATGGAGTCCGATTCTGGAGACGGCTTGATAGACGGTTTGAGGAGGCGCTGGAGAGAGACACCGGTTGGTATAGCCTGTTGGGTGGAGCCGATCCGTGCCAGGGCATCTGCTTGGTCGTTGTCGGCCCGTGGCACGTGAAGGAACTCGCACCCTTCGAAGTACCCACTCATCTGCTGGACGAGGAATCGATAGCTCGTCATGTTTGCATCATTGGCGTCCCAGTCGCCAGATGACTGCTGGACCACCAAGTCTGAGTCGCCATAACACAGGATCCGGCGTATGCCGAGCTCTTTGGCTAGACGGAGCCCGTGTATGAGCGCCTCGTATTCAGCCACGTTGTTGGAGGCGGCAAAGTGGATTTGCAGCGCGTATCTGAGCTTGTCGCCTTTGGGAGAGGTGAGGACGATGCCGGCTCCCAAGCCGGTGCGCATCTTGGACCCGTCGAAGTGCATCCGCCAATGAGTAGAGTCGGGAGCCGGCGGTAGGTACTGGGTCTCGGCCCAGTCGACGAGGAAGCCGGCCAATGCTTGGGACTTGATGGCAGTGCGGGGCTGGTAGAAGATTGTGTAAGGCGCCAGCGCAATGGCCCATTTAGCTACCCGGCCGGATGCATCCCGGCTGCCTATGATCTCGGCAAGCGGGGCGGTGCATACGACCATGATGGGATGCTCTTGAAAGTAGGGCTTCAGTTTCTTGGCGGCGAAGTACACTCCATAGCACATCTTCTGGTAGTGTGGGTAGTTTTTCTTTGAGCTGGACAGTACTTCGCTTAGATAATATACCGGCCTCTGGACTAGCTCGGCTCGGCCTTCTTCTGGGCGCTGGACCACGATGACTGTACTGACCACTCGGCTAGTTGCGGCAATGTAGAGGAGCATGGGCTCCTTCTCAGTCGGCGCCGCCAGGACAGATGGAGTGGCCAGCATCTTCTTCAACTCATGGAAGGCTTGGTTTGCTTGGTCATTCCACTCGAAATGAGTGGATTTCTTCATGAGTCTGTACAGGGGGAGAGCCTTCTCTCCTAGCCGGCTGATAAAGCGGTTTAGGGAGGCCAGGCACCCCGTGAACTTCTGCACGTCTCACAACTTGGTGGGAATCTCCATTCTCTCAATGGCCTTGATCTTCATAGGGTTGCACTCAATGCCGCGTTCGGAGACCAGAAAGCCTAGAAGCTGGCCAGCTGGTACTCCGAACACGCATTTCTCGGGGTTGAGCTTGATCTGGAATCAGCGCAAGTTGGCAAATGTTTCTTTGAGGTCTTCCAGCAGGGTGCCGCGCTTCTCTGTCTTCACCACAATATTGTCTACGTAGACGTGGGCATTTCTGCCGAGTTGCTTGAGGAGGCATTTCTGCATGCAACGCTGAAAAGTGGCACCGGCATTCCTCAAGCCGAATGTCATAGTCAGGTAACAGAAAGCTCCGAATGGTGTGATGAAGGCGGTCTTCAGGCGGTCTGCTGGGTCCAACTTAATCTGGTGGTATCCTGAGTAGGCATCCAAGAAACTCAACAACTCGCATCCGGCTGTGGAGTCTATTACTTGATCAATCCGTGGCAGAGCAAACGGATCTTTGGGGCAGGCCTTGTTGAGGCTAGTGTAGTCTATACACATACGCCATTTGTTGTTCTTCTTCAACACCAAGACTGGCTTGGCAAGCCACTCTGGGAAAAACACTTCCATAATAAAGCCGGCGGCAAGGAGACGGGCTATCTCTTCTCCTACGATTCTTCTCTTCTCTTCTGACAGTCGGCGGAGAGGTTGCTTGACCGGCTTCGCGTCCGCTCGGACGTGTAACTTGTGCTCGACGAAATCCTTCGGAACACCAGGCATGTCCTTTGGGGACCATGCAAAGATGTCTCGGTTCTCACGGAGGAAGTCGACGAGCTCGCCTTCCTATTTACTGTCCAGGTTTGCACCAATGACTGCAAACCTCTCCGGGTTCTCTGGGTCCAGAGGTATCTTCTTCGTCTCCTTGGCCGGCTGGAAGGAGCCCTGCGCATCATATTCCTTGGGGTTGGGGGGCAAGGCCGGCTGCTTGCCGACCATGGCCACAACTCGCTCCAGCATCTTCCTCTCTTCTGCCACTACGAGGGACTCGACTAGCCGGCTGCTGGCTGCAGCACACTCGATGGACTTCTTGTAGTCGCCGGCTACAGTGATGATCCCCTTCGAGCTCACCATCTTCATCTTCAGGTAGGCGTAGTGGGGCACAGCCATGAACTTGGCCAGAACAGGTCGGCCAAGCAAGGCGTGGTAAGGGCTTTCCAGATCCACTACCTTGAACCAGATTGCTTCTCGGCGAAAGTGATCCTTGTCTCCGAAGAGAACATCCATCTTGATCTTGCCGATCGGGGAATAGGACAGGCCGGGTACGATGCCATGGAACACGGTCCAGCTTGGCATGAGCTGCTTCGCCTTAAGGTTCAACTTCACCATGGTGTCGCGGTACAGTATGTTGATACTGCTTCCGCCATCAATCAGAATGCGGGAGAATCGGGCAGCCCGCCTCTCCGTCGCGAGGGTGACATCCAACACCAATGCGTAAGAGCCTGGGGACGGCATCACCTCTAGGTGATCGGCCCGGCTCCAGTTGATAGGCCTTTCGGACCAATGCATGAACTCGGGGTTGCTGGAGGCGACTGCATTGACCTCTTGGTGCTGTCGGCGCCGGCTGCGCTTGTCTTCAACCTGGCTCGTGAAGACGACGTAGGCGGCGTGCTCATCAGGGAACTCATCTTGAATGGCTCCGACTGCTGGTCGAGCAGCCGGCTGCTGGGGGGCTGGAGGCGGCGGGCCGGGAGGCGGAGGCGGCACCAGCCCCTCGCCCTTGGAGATCCGGGTGAGCCAGTGGCACTTTCGGGACGTGTGGTTGGACGGCTTCGCGCTGCTGTGGAACTTGCAGGGGCATCGAGAGTCTGCTCCTAGGAGAAGGCCGGCTGCCAAGCCGGCCTGCCGCCCCTCTTCTTGGGAGCGGGCCGTTCTTCGGGCTGCTCATCTTCGACTGTGGCCACCTGCCGACTGGTGGAAGGCGACATAGGGGCCTTGCGCTTGTGGTCGCTCTGGTAGGGGCGCCGATTGGAGTCGCCAGCCGGCGTCTTAGGAGCCGGAGCGAGCACCTTCCCAGAGGCGTCCACTCGGAGCTCGGTCTTCATCGAGGAGTCGGCTGTGGCGTACTTGTCTGCAATGACCAACAGCTCGTCGAGGGTAGCCGGCTCATCGCAGAGGAGTCGGTGCTTGAGGATGGTGCCCTCTCGGCACCCGGCGGTGAAGTATTCGATGGCTTGAACCTCGTGCACCCCCTCGCAGGAGTTGCGGAGCGCGGCCCACTGCGTGAAGTAGTCGTGGGTCGACTCGCTGGGCCCTTGGACGCATAAGGAGAGCTGGCGGGGCTTGGGAGGCCGCTTGTACGTGTTGGTGAAGTTGCGGATGAAGACTTCCGTGAAGTCCAGCCAGCTGTTGACGCTGTAGGGCTTGAGGCTGTTGAGCCAGGTGCGTGCCATGCCTTGCAGCATGAGAGGGACATACTTCACGGCTACGCGCCTGTTGCCGTTCGCTATGCTGACAGCGGTAGAGTAGTCGATGAGGCAATCTTCCGGCTTCACAAAGCCGTTGTACTTGGGCGTGTCTCTGGGGAGCGAGAACCCTTTGGGGAAGGGCTCGTCACGGATGCGGGGGCCAAAGCATGGCGGGCCGACATCGTCTTCTTCTTCTAGCGCCAGGGATCGAGCTAGGTGGTCGATCCGGTGGCGGGCGTCGTTCTCACCGACTCCTTCGCGGTGGCCTAGTCGGCCACCGAGAGTCGGATGCGTGACAGGCGGCGGGGTGGGACATCACTCCCCACGAGGCGAGGGAGGAGGCGGATTGCCTTGGCGCTCCACTGCTCGAGGGCGGCCTTCCGCGTCGCGCTCGATGGTGATTCGAGTCCGGCTGCGGCTAGCAGCCGGCTCCTTGTCTTTCCTTGCGCGGGCGCCGCTCGCAGTCAGCGACCGAGATGTCGCGGCGTGCTCTCGGCGTGGGGGAGGACTCTCAGCGCGGGCGCCGGCTTCATGCCGTTCTGCGGCCGCATCAATCAGCTGCTGGATGCGCCTTGTCATGTAGGGGAGCTCATCAGCCCCCAGCCCATTCAGCTCTTCTGCGGCCGCCTGAGCGGCTCGCAGATTCTCGAGCGGTGTGGTGTAGACGGGGCGGTCTGCCCCCAGCATGCTGGCGATGGCTGCGCCGCGCTTCTTGATGAGGCCGGCTCGGCTCGGCCCGCCGTGAGGCGGCGTACCAAAAGCGGCGCGGTCGACTTCGCGCTGGTTGTCCTCGGTGAGGCGTCTCATGGAGGCTATCTTCTGGCCCTTCGCGATGAGGGCGAGGCGGCGTGCCTCCAGGGTCTCGGCGTCGGCATCGGCCGGGATGGGGACGGACAAGTCATGCATCGCCGCTTGTAGGGCGTCATGGGCGTTCTCGCCCGAGTCGGCGTCGTGGGTGATGACCAGCACCTCAGTGACAACGCTGTTGCTGCTGTCAGCCCGAGGGAGAGGGTCATCGAAGACTACCACATCGGAGGGGTAGGCGTCGAACGATGCCGTGTCGGAGTCGACAAGCATCGGGTCGGTGGAGCCGACCGACTCCAAGTCCACGGCAAGTTCGCTGGAGACGTGAAGCTGGTCGAGGAGGCTGACGAGGCGGCTCACGGGGTAGTCCGTGCCCGCGTCGGACGCAGGCTCGTCGGAGATGCGAGTCTCGCCAAGAAGATCGGCGAGGCAGCTTGCTGCGCAGGCGTCGTCGACGCCTTGCAGCGCGTCGGGGCAAGCGCCGTCGGGCGTAGCAGGCTGGCTGCGCTCGCGGGGGAGAAAAAGGGTTCCCATCCAGAACAGGTCTCTGGACGACGGTGCACCTGGCCCCACGGTGGGCGCCAAATGTCGGGTGGTAGGTGCGACATATGCCAACGGGTGGCTTATCATTGTGGGAGCCAGCAAAACATTGTCGGTGCCTGGAAACGGGATGAGGCGAAGACATGCACGCCGGCGGATCTTACCCAGGTTCGGGGCTCTCCGTGGAGATAACACCCCTGGTCCTGCTCTGCGGGGTCTCCGCATGATCACTAGAGCAATACAAGTAGCTACAAGCGCTCCTTGAGCTGTTTGGCTAGAGGAAGAAGAAGGGCGAGGCTAGCTCTCCTTTTCTCTCTAGGTGGTGTGTGGGATTCTATGAGATCAACCCTTTGCATGGGTGTCCCGGGGGGTTTATATAGGCCTACCCCCCAGGGGTACAATGGTAATCCGGCTGGGCGCGGGTCCCAGCCATCAGTGTCTATGCTCACCGGCTTCTCCGCCGGTCATTGGGGCCCGCCGACTGGTTGGTCCCGCCGGCTGCCGGTCCCTTGGCCGGCAGGCCGGCCCCACCGCTTGGGGGCTTTGTCGGCGGCTAGTTACTGTTGCCTCGCCTCTGATGACGAGGGCTTTGTCGAGGTAAGCGTGCCTGCAGTGTCGCCGCCTTGCGAGCTCTCACTGTAGCCATACCTCGTCTTGTCTTCTTAATGAGGCACATGCTTCGAGGGAGGGAGGTAGCCAGCTATTGGGAGCCGGCCACACCCCTGGCCGACTAGAGGAGGCCAGCCTGCCTTTGGGTGTCTCTCTGGCAAAAGGGGCCCGCCGCCTACGGGCCGTACTGGCGCCTGTCGTGGGTGACATCAAGGCCAACATGGCTACAGTGCCGCGCCGGACGGGGGATGGCTGGCCCGTACGGCGCCCTGTGGCCATGCCTGTTCCGGGATTCGGGGGGTAGTGGGCTGTACTGTGGCCACGCCCCATCCTATCGCCGTTATGTGGGTACAGTCTTAGTGGGTGCAGTCTTGGCCGGCTTCTGGGAGCCGGCTTTCTTCATGGCCGGCTTCTGGGAGTCGGCTTTCTTCATGGCCGGCTTCTGGGAGTCGGCCCTCTTGGGGCCGACTCCCTGGAGTCGGCTATCTCGTATCTTGGGGGAGGTTTCTGAGGCTGAGTCGCCTTTTGGGAGTCGGCCCTGGGGATAGCCGGTCGGGGGATGGCGGCCCTATGCTTTGTATGCTTGAAGGCTTGAATGGCCTGATAATTTTTCGAAGAGCCAGGGGGAGTCGGCTAGGCTACCCGTGGGCATTTACTCCGACACACGATCACGTCTGGGCTCCATATGCATGCGGTTGCGCCACGCACGTTGCCACACGATGCAGTTACATGCGGCACGATGGAGTTACGCGGTGCAAATTAGAACTGCCATCAGGGCCTGTCGATATTCCAGGCCGTCCGGCTTCCCCTTTAATTCCCGCGGCCATTATAACCTTAGTCTCTTCAACCTTTCGATCGCGCCCCACAACACAACAAGCACACCCACGACGACACATAGAGAGGGGATGTCCGGCGGCGCTCCAATGGAGTTCGGCGAGCATAGAGTGGAGACCCACGCGAGGGAGACGGATCTCTAGGTGGTGTACACCATCGACCCGACCGTGGTGGACGACTACATCAATAGCGTTGAGAAGTTGCTTGCTGGAGACAAGTACAAGGTGGTCGGCATCAACCTCCAGTACACCGCCGGTCATCCCGGCATAGATCAGAAGGTTGCCGTCGCCCAGTTGTGCGTGCGCCATCATGTCCTCATCTACCACTACTGCATGGCCACAGATCCTTGCGACCGTTTCAATAGGTTTGCCAACAGCACCGACTACAAGTTCACCATGGTGTATACCAAAGACGATGTAAAAGCGCTCAGTGTTACGGGCTTGGCTTGCAAGAACATTGTCGAAATCCGTGACCACTACAGGGTCTGGGGCAACACGAAGCAGGACTCCCTGGTCGAATTCGCCTCGGCCACCATCGACCCCTACTACGAAAAGATGAAGCAGGATGCCCAGAGAACAAGTCCCGTATCCTGGCATAAGGCCTGGATGCGGCAACTGGATGAACCTCACCTCAAGTTCGCGGCCAAGAGCGTGTACACATGCTACGAGATGCACAGGCGGATCGTTGACATGAGGAAGTGCCTCGTTACCCAAATCGACGAGCCCGGATCGAGCCACAAGAAGAGCAAGCGTCACAAGAAGTACATGATGATCAGATGATCGTTTATGCTAGTTAATCATGCATGTAATATATAGTTTACTTTATTGGTGTGTGTGGAAATGTCATGTGTGTAGTAGCCACCTATGTAATTATGCATGTAATAGTTTACTTTGGTGTGTGCAAATGCCATGGTTGTAGCAGCCACCTATGTAAGTGGATGTTTAATTTGGTTATGCAAGCATGTCCTTATAAGTGTGTGTATATATATGTTATTGTTCTATATGCAATCCCATCGCACACCACACACGTCTTATTAGCAGCAACTGTTTGTGTTCTTATCGGTCTTCAGACACATTTCTGATTACAGACCTGTTTGCCGCGTATCACACACATCTTGTTAAGTTGAACCATTTCTGTTCTCATGTCTCAACGCAAACAGTTCATCCGAGTGAACCGCATACCGTATATCGCACACACCTTTGATCTGGCTGACCGTTTCTTTTGTGTTGCCTAATCAAAAACAGTTCATCCGAGTGAATCGTATGCTATGTATCGCACATGCCTCGATCTGGCTGCCCGTTTCTTTTATTCCTCCTCGTCGCAAACAATTCATTGAACTGAACCGTATGCCCTTCATCACACACGCAACTAAAACCTGAACCGTGTTCGATGCATCCGTCATCGCAAACATCTTACACATTTCTAACGGTTTTCATACAACACCGTTTGCGATTATGGCATCGCACGCAGTTTCTCGAAGGGTCTCTGATCGTAGTGTCGCATTAGCAACATCCTGCAGTAGTGGTCAGATATGAGACCACCGGTGAGGAGGGAGAGAGAGGCCGTCTTTTTTAGATCTGGAGAGAGGATGATAGTGTGAGAAGCAAGTGGGCAGCCCTTAGCAAGAAAGCGCTGAAGCTCCAGCCTATATATCTTTTTTGATACTAGTACTAGAGGTGGAGTAGTGGTAGAGTAGTTTATATTTTCTCTGCATACAGTACCAGTTAGTCGTGCTTCAAAACTGAACGGCACGCCATTAAAAATAAAGGTCGATAACTAATGCGGCACCTCGGGCCAACGCAGGTAGATCGCATTTTGCACGAGAAATTACACACCATGTTTCGTTGACATGTGGTCCCGTTCCAACATGTCTGTGAGACGACGGCAAGTCTTTTTGTAAAATTTCCGAACGGAAGTCTATGTAGGCCGGGGCGCCTCTTAATGTACTGTGGCAACCGTCCACCGCCTCTTCGCCTTTCCCTCTCAATTTGGAACTGCTGTCGCACGCTCTTCCTCCCTCCTCCATTTGCATTCACCCTTCCTTCTGCCATTGTTCGATCGTCTTCTCCATGGAGGGAACAGGCCGGAAATGACCCCGTTATTCTTGCCCCGATCTGAAAGATGACGTGGTGGAGGAACTCATTGATCGGTGTGACGTCATCACCTCGGGTAGCATGGCAGGTTCGTTCAAGACCATTCTCGACTCAACTAATAACATCATTACAAGGAGCCCAAGGGTCCAGGAGTAGTTTGATCTCCCCTATCTTCTTCGCCGTGACCCTACTGACTGGCGTGCGGACGAAGGAGGCCTCGCCTTGTGCAAGTTGATGCCACTTGATAATGATACGTGTGATGTTAAGATGCCATCGCTTGAGCACAAGGCTTGGGTAGGCGCAAATGGATATTGGGAACAACTGCGAGTGGGAACTTGTGAATGTGTACACTCGTCACTGGGTTCCATTTCCAAAAATCTTAGACTGCCCAGAGGTTGAGCACATCGGTATTCTACGTGAGTTCAAATACAATCGTGGTGACTGTCGTCTATGGAAGATAGCAATTTGTCGAGTTCCCAACCACGCTTGGGATTACACGAACTATGAAGTTGTTGCTATCTTCGACAAGCTTGTTGCCGTCCTTACTTCCATGCCTCGATGGATATTGCTCAAAAATCAATTTCTGTACACGGATGAGTACTGTGATGCAATTCAATACGAGGGTCTTGTGTTTGTTGCCACCACTGGTGGCACTGTTTTTGCATGGAATCCTTATGCTTTCAGTACATTTGTCTTCCACCGTAATTATAATTGTTTCATACACATGCATGTGGGTTAGCTAGTTTCCCTTTACTAATTAACCTTCTTGTGTTTCCAAGGTCCTGTGAACATTCCACCACCTATACTTGAAAAAATTTATAACCAAGGGGGAGATGACGATGGTGATGATCACGAGAATGAGGACGAGTAGGACCCATATACTCAGTGGCACCTGGCAACTTATTCCGATGGATCACCTCTTCTTGTCTGTATACAGGGCACTGCTGATGTTACTAAGGAAGCATGTGTTGTATCGCATGGTCGCACTCTCCGGACCTATTCCAACATCCGTTGCAGGGTATTCGGGATGGATACTAGTGTGATAGCGCCAACACCTTCTCCCTGGTTCAGCATTGATAGTCTTGGAGGAAACTCGCTCTTCCTTGGACAAAACTATCCAATGATGGTGAAAGGCGATCTAGCTGCTGTTGACACAACGTTACTACCATTTATGAGAAGCAACTGTATCTATACCTCGGGCATTGCTATGCTTCCCTACCATGGCTATCACAATAGGCGTCCTGACATAGGCCGCTTCAGCCTATGTGACCAGTCCTGCGTTGGTCTCGAGATTGACAGTAGCTGGCCCTTCCCCGAGAATCACTTCTGGTTCAAAGCAAGCGTTTCCAACACTGACGAGTGGTTGAGCTGAACTTCATTTCATTGTTTGTTATTTGTTGTGTGATGAAAACTTTAGTATTTATAATGTATCCTCATTGTCGTTGTGGGTTGATGACCTGTTGTATGTAATGCTAAATGATATGCCTGTGATAAACTTACTAAATTTATGAATGGCTTTCGAGTCACTTCTTAGAGTGGGTGCTGCGACAAGGAAAAAATATTTTTCGAATACATAATTGTACATGCATTGCAACAGGTTATCGGATGAGTCCAATCAACAATAGTACTACTATTTGTACTAGCTTCACATGCTTCGCGCGTCGGGCGGGTGTTTTTACTGTAGCTGCGAATCCCATCATCCTAGGTCCTCGGATGAGTCCAGTAGAAATTGCATTATGATGTTTGGGTTCAAACTTTCAAAAATGCTGCACTATCTCTACGTTTATGAATACGTAATACAACAAGTTTTAAACTTGAGACCAGCCATCCACCCTCACAAAGAACACTTTTTAACCTAGCACAGACTCTAGGAAATTTGGCCACAGTGTGAGGTGGGCCATATGTTAATGTGTTCGTTGTACGTAACCAGCACCTTGAATCCTCGATATATAGTAGGGTGGCATGGGCCAGAACAAGCATTCACGTCCAGGAGTATGGCACACGCCACCAGCACGACTTCCATCTGACACCATATTTCTTGGAGTCCATGCTACAACTATCTCTTCAACCTCCTCGTTTCTCTAACTCGGCCATCACGCGGCGGGCGAGGTGGGGGTTTGCCGATAGTCGGTTTCCTCAACTGCGGTCCCACTTGTAAGGCCAACTCCAACGCACGACCCCAAACGGACGTCCGTTTTGCCCGGATTCTGTCTGTTTGGGTAGGGCAATGGGGTCGTGTCCGGGCCATTTCTGAGATGCGGTGCCCGTGCGCCCAACCCGTGGACGCATCCTGGCCGCGAACATTTTTCTTTGCAAACACATATCTTTTTTTCATCATTGATTTTTGGTACATGGAAATACATCACCAAATTTTGACTAGAAAAGCAAGACCAAAGAAAACAAGAACCACAAGAATACATTTTAGAAGATATCCAACTTCCATAACTGCCCCTGTAAGTTGGATTAGTGCCTTCTCGATGCATTCATTGTTGATCTGTGGAGGCTCGATCTTGCGTGCTTCTTTCTTCTTCGAGTGGAAAGAAGTAGACGTTGCTTCCTCGCATCTAGTCTCATGTCTAGCCTCTATTCTATCAACAAGTGCACTAGTCTCATCTCTAGCCTCTATGCTAACTAAAAGTACTAGAACATCTACTAAATTGCGCTCTATCAATATATTGATGTACTCTTCTTCCCAATACCAAAACTTGCATCCATTCTACACAATAAAATTTTAAGTTAGCACAACTAGCTAGTCAAATCCGAGAGCACAACCGAAGCTAAGTAGCACATACCCCATCAGTTGAGCACTTGATGAACACCCATCCGGGATGTTTTGGCGTTGTAGACACGCGGCGCAAGACCTTCTTTGGGCAGTGGTCGCAATGAGTGGCAACGGTGCGCCGACGAGCTTTTGGGCCAGCACCGAGCCTGGCCGACCGCCATTCATGTATCTGCCGGCGGACCACCGACGGTGTAGATCTGAGCGGATAGAGGAGGAGTCAGTTCCTACATGCGGCCTTGCGGCCTTGCCGGGGCCTTTCGCCCGGTGCCCGGCCAGTCCATGGCACTGCGCGGCCTCCCACAGCCGGGCGAGCTCAAGCCCGACCGGATCCGCTCCAAATCCGGCCGCCGGGTGCGCAAAACACGTAGCCATGGTTGGGTAGCTCGGGGGCATTGAGGGAAAGGGGGCTGGGCGAGCACGCGTTCGAGCTGCACGCGCTAGAGTTGGCCTAAGTGAAGGTGCAAGACATCACGCGTTTCCCTAGCAGCGTCGCGGACCAACCGTGTGGGGGTGCGAAGTGGCTTCACTCGTGTGGGGGACGGAGGCCATTTGTTGTATGATGAAAACTTTAGTATTTACTAGAATGTTTTGTTGGAACTAATCTATTATCCAACATGTATCCTCGTTGTCGTTGTGTGTTGATGACTTGTTGTATGTAATGAATGGCACATTTGCATATGCATGTCTAAACTCAATTTATGAATGGTTTTTGACTCACTTCTTGGAGTGTGAGTACTGTAGTATTATAGCCAGCATCCGGTTATATGAAGTTGCCACATCACATAGAGCCAACCTAATATTCGAGTATGCTAGCACAATAGTTAGTTCTAGTTAGATCAACTAGAGCTAGGTGTCGCACGGAGGCCGAGAAATATGGTGATAGCGTGACTGCGTGAGGTGGGCTTGTACGTAGTATGATGTAGGCACAGGGCTTGCAATGTTTCCAACTCCTTCGGTCTAAATGTGGAGAAGATTTTGTCGAGTTCTTCCTCCTTTTCCCTACACGTGGGACATCCAGCATCCAGGTTGTGTCATGCAAGAAAATGGAGTGCTAGTTGAAGCCACGTGATGTGCATCTTGGGTTAAACTGTAAATACTCTTGAGTAACTCCAAAAGCGGCCACCGAAGATCTTTATTGGATTTGTTTTTCATCACCAGCACGTCGAGGTGAAAGATGTGAAGGTTCAGTGGGTCCTCTTGTGTTTTCACTGACATGTGGGGCTGCATGTGAGAAAACAGATGATGGGCTCCGCGCGTCTGCTGGCTGGCTGAGAAGAGAGAGAAAGAGGAGGGCTAAGCACGGACTCTAGGAAATTTGTTCTACATAACCAGCACCTCGATATAGGCTCGATATAGTGGGGTGGCATGGGCCATAACTAGCATTCACGTCTAGCAGTACGGCACATGCCACCCACAGGAGTCCCATCTGACACCAATTTTCTTGGAGTCCGTGCTACAGCCATCTCTTCTCCCTCCTGTTCTTAGCCATCGCGCCGTGGGCGGGGTGGGGGTTTGCCGATAGTCAGTTTGCTCAACTGCGGTCCCACTTGTAAGTGAAAATGCAACACATCACGCATACCACTTGAGCGGCGTGCCGGACCAACCGTGTGGGGGTGTGATGCGAACACGACAGGCTTTTCCTTTTGAACTTGTAACTTGTAAATTTTGGTTCTGCTCCATGGCGCGACCGATAGATAGAAATAACAATTTCCCCTAGAGTAATGAGAAGTTTGGTTTTGGCGCGGTTCATGCATGGAGTACGTACGGAAATTAGGAAGTTGATGCGAAAGGTAAGATAATTACTAGTAGTACCATATACTACTACATGGATTTGACGTAAAGATAAAGATACATACGGATCCATCAACGACATCCTCACGCCCTAGTGCGCCGAGTCGCCAACCAACGTGTGAGGAGCAGCGGCATTGGCGGCGAGCTCAACGTGCTTCTGAACAATGACGTCCAAGGTTGCCCTGCGGTCCAAGAAGGCCAACGACCTATCGTCCTCCTCTTGCACGTAGTAGTCATTGTGGACGATTTGCGCGTAGACGTGGGTGATTATGTCCACGGTGTCTTGCTGTGCCAGGCGCTGCGCGGCGAGCGCGACCTCCAGGTGGACATTCTCTGGCGCGATGGCGGGCAGTCGCAGCACCACCAGTGCGTCGAAGAGGTTGTCACCATAGAGGCCGTTGAGGGTGGCGGGCATCGCAGAGCCTGGGCGCGTGGGCTGGAGGCGTACGTCAAGGTCGTCCACGAGCTTCTTGACGGTGGTGAACTTGTCGAGGAAGCCCACGAGGACCTCGTCGAACAAGGAGACGAAGCTGTCGTCCAAGCGGCCTCTCGCCCTGGCGGCCTCAAGCACGACCTGGAGATGTTCCTCGGTGCCGGGCCATAGGCCAGCGTCGTGGACCATCTGGCATAGCCGGCTGATGCTCGCGCTCATCGCCTCCATGGGTCTAGCTTCTAGTCAACTGATCTTGCGATGGAGTGATCACTCTTCCCCTTGGTTAGGGTGTGTAGGTGCGTAGGATTTCGTAGATTGGACTGGCGGGGAGCCTTTATATGAGAAGTGCGGACTGTGTTGCATTCACGTGTGTGTTGGCCATCTACTCCTCGGCCCTCTACTGCACCTGCCTTTGGCTGTATGACAGGTGGGCCAGCCACCAGTTGAGCCCACCTGTCATACACCAAAGGAAGGTGCAGTAAGTCAATGAAGCCGTGTCCCTATGGGACTGAGCTCCGGTGCCTTAACTGCACCTGCCTTTGGCTGCATGACAGGTGGGCCAACCACCTGTTGGGCCCACTTGTCATACACCCAAAGGCAGGTGCAGTAAGTCAATGAAGCTGCGCCCCCCTCCGTGTCAATGCGGTATAGTCATCTCACCGGACCTCTAGTTGGGGACAAACGAGAGAACTTTGATGTTTACTGGTTTATTTGTCCCCTTTGCATTTTGCGCCAAGTGTTGACCTTTGATTTAAATAATAAAATGTTAATGCATGTAACCAAAAATGTTGTGCTAAGTAGTCTCAAGTCATTGGATGCATACGCACCCCACGTCTCGTATTGGGTGATTTCTTTTTTTGTGGCAAAAAACAGGGAACGAGGTGGGTAGTTAATGCACCGCGCCTAAAAAGTTTTGGGATTACTATGGTTTTAGTAACGTGACTAATGCACCAGTACGGAGGGAGTACAATAGTAGTCTTTGATTGTAGTTTTTTCTTGGTAGCTTACCAAGCTGAGCGCTCGGTGAGTACAATAGTACTCTGATTAATGAGACTTCAGATTTGAGCCATCTACCGGAAGGAATAAAACAATACACCATGTATTTATTTACAGAGGGAGTAGTATATTTTTGTGACATGCATTACTAGATATTGCTAGTCAAATACTAAATCCAAACGGACGTGGTAGTACTACTAAATCCAGACGGTGGTGCTTGTACTACTAGTAGTACTGTACTACCCGTTGGTCAAATTATTACGTGCTGCTCCTCACAGTGAAGTGACAAGACCCAGCGCCGGAGATGACACCTGAGTGTAGGCGCCGTGTTCGGCATACCAAAGTCAGCCTCAGTGTCTACAACGACTATCATCATGGCTGTAGAGCTAGCCTGCTTAGAACTAGCCGTGTTCGACATAATTTCCCGTGTGTAGATGCCAGTGCATTGTACGAAACACCAAGATTGGGGGTGGACGGCGCCGGCAGCAGCCATCATCCCAGATTTTTCCATGGCCTTCTAGATGTGGTGGGGAGGAGATAAGGCTGATTGTGAGAGACAAGGAGTTGTTTGTAAATAGGGAACAAGTGCGGGCATCTTTTTCCAAAACTACAGAAGTTTGGTTTGTATGCGTCAGATCTAGATCCGACGACTATTGGCAAAAGATGGCAGGCACAACATCATCACCAACTCAGGACCTCTTTGATTCGCAGGATTTTGAAAACGCAGGAATAGGACACGGCAATATTACAGGTTTCAAACTGATATAACAAATGTTAGGAGTAATGCTGCACCTACGAAGAGGGAATTACTAGGAAGTTTACGTAAGAACTTTTGTTACTTTAGGTGGATGCAGCATTATCGTACAAACTAAAATCCACCGCCCTGACAAGTCACTAATGGGCAAATAAATTTTCAAGCCTCTGACCACTTGATTTTTCAAAAACAAATTCAGCTTCTGTGGAGACTTTGTCATTTAGGCTTAGACGCTTGCGGTGATCAGCACGCCATTCATTGTTGCGCCAGAGAACGCGAAACCTCATTACCTTGAGCACACTTGCCTCCAGAACAAAGAACCTGGCCAATTTAATCTCAGATGTGCTGCCTCGGTAGTCGATTAAAACAATTTCTGTAAGATGGATATCAAGGCATTTGATGAGATTGTTATAGTGCATCACATTTTTCACTTTCGGGTCTTTTTTTATCTGCAAAAGAAGAGAACATATTAGAGCAGCTGGTTGTATAAGATTGTCGTGTCATCAAGAGGTACCAATATCATTCGCTCATACGATAGGGTTGGCTGGCTAGTGATATTTTTTCACTCTCTCTCTCTCTTTCCTCTCATTTACCTAGGAGCACATGAAGAGCTTGGGCATTTGTTGTCTTCCACTATGTGGCCGATGCCATATTTCTGAAAAGTATGCCACATAATACGCATCGATGTCAAATCAAAAGATTTTGGCACCGCTCTAGCGATGTGAGAGAGTTGGCACTGCTGTGCACACAGACCCAAATGTATAAACAAATCAATCAAACCAACAACACCAGCCTCTCACTCTCCCAAACAAGTGTTTTTTACTGCCTCAGTCCTCTCCCTCTCCCACGCAAGTGTTTTTTCATTGCATGGGTTAATTTGGCACCGGAGAAAAGTAGGTGATCCAGATTGGGGCACCAGGTGAGCAATGGAGGGGCATCGATGCAAAATGCATCACAAGTGAATTTGGCACGTGTTTTGGCCTACATAGTGGAGGGCCGTTATAGCCCACTTTTGTACAACCTCGTATTCAGTGTAAAATTTTGACCATAGATTTACCTAAGAAAATGCCAATGCAAGTCACCAAATATTATACCATTTGAAATTATGTTCAAATACGAATCCAACGATATAATTTTTAGTGACATGCATTAACATTTTGTCAGTCAAATCTATGGTCAAATTTTGATACTACAAAATAGGAAGAGTAAACCGGACGGAGGTAGTACTTGCTCTTAGGGTAACCATAGAGTTACTAGTCTAAGTTACTTGCCACTATGACTAGCCTAGGCTACTATAGTAGTAGTACAACAAAAAATGATGTATGTGATCACGTGAGAAAAAATACTAAAAACATTTCTTTCAGTGCAGTGTGTGGATGCAGTTTTGAACAATACACTTGTCATCGTAATTTGGGAAAATTATGAACAAATTGAGCTATGTTGTGATTACTGTTTACTAATAGGAAAGAAGTTTCACCTCGATGAGTAGCTTCTCCGTGCACGGAAAGCATGTAAGAAATCCAACAACTTGATCCAGATTGTGGCCGATAGATTTTATTGCCAAGATCTTCACTGTGCGCATAGACTGGGTCAAGCTTGTGGGAATCATTTTCTGGATGACAGTCGTAAATACATCAAGAAGAAATTTAAAAATGTGAATTTCAAGAAGATGGAGAAGAAGATGAGTGATGTACCTGAACGATTATGGATCCAATAAAGAGTTCGTAGAATTTGGCAGACGAGTACACCAACGCTGTCAATTTCGGCGCATCAATGACCCTGATTTTTGTTGGACCTTCTAGATCAGATACAAGCAATCTCTCAAGGAAAGGCGCATTCTCAATGACCATAACATGGAACAGCTGGAGTGATCTCTTCCCAATTGATGTCTTGTTGCGGGGCCAGCAAGACAGATAAATCCATCGGCGATTGGTCGAGGCGATGTGGAGGCTAATGAACCCGTGGATCTGCTCAAGATGAAGGTACTTGAGCGCAGTACAACTGTGGAGAAGGTGCTCCATAGCCTTCTTCGAGATGCCAACGTCAAAGAGGTCGAGCTGCTTGAGTTGAGGGAGAAGAAGGGCGGGCGCGGCATTAATCTGGGGAAGATAGCAGGAGCTGAAGCTGGCGCGGCGCAGCGTTGGCGTGTGGCGGAGCGCGGACGGCGGCAGAGAGCGACATTGTCCAGCTTCAAAGCTGAGCTCCTCGAGCTGATCTAGGGCGGGGGATAAGAACCACTCGTCGAACTTGGCTTGGGCCTTGCAGTTGATACTGAACATGCGGATGTCAAGGCGTCTGGCTGGCCCAGGGTGCGATGAAAGGATCTTGGAGACTGCGGCCATGCGTTTGCAATCCCCATTGCAGAGGCAGCTGTTGACGGTGAGGTTGAGGGGGACGCGGCGCCAGAGGGGGCGCCACCTCCGGGAGAGCAGGGTGGTCCACACTGCCGATTTGGTGGGGAGGAGGCCGATGATGACGAGCAGCATGTCGTCGGGGAGGCTACTGATGAAGTCCAAGCTCGCCGGATGCGGCTTTGGCTTGAGCCGCCCCCGCTTGTTGGCTGCCTCGCCGTTCATCTCAGCCGGCAGCGACGCCGGTGTACACGTGTGCTGGTGTGTGTTGTGTGCTGGGTGTGCGTGAGTGCGTCCTTCTGTGCATGCCGCCGCGCAGTGGTGAATTGTGCGCGAGTGCGTCCTTCACGCGGAAGAAGTGTGCCCTCAATTTGCTAGCGTGCGGGGTGCTACCCTGAGTGGTTTCAACTTTGTTTACTTCATCGCGTGTCAGATGGGCCTCTAGTTTACTTATTCTCACCCACTGCCACATGGGCCAGCACACGAAGATAGAGAACACGAGCTGACAAGGCAGCATGTGGGCTGGCTGACCGGTCAACTAAACAATATACTATAATCTGTCAGTATAGAGAGTTTGAGTGAGAGGGGAGGCCCATGGGAGATAGCAGAGAGGGAGAGAGAGAGAGAGCTACTCCCTCCGTTCGATAATGTAGTGCCTACATTTTTTTTAAAGTCAAACTTTTGAAACTTTGGCCAAATTTATAAAGAAATTACTTATATCTACAATACCAAAGATAGGTGATAGTATGAAGTAAGTACATGTTGTGATGAATCTAATGACGTTCCAGATGTAAATGTTTTTCTCCACATATACCTGGTCAAACTTTTCTGAGGTTTGACTTTCAAAACATCCATATGCCTATGGGCGTGAGAGCGTACCTAACTAGAGAGAGAGTGTGTGTGTGTGAAATAGAAAGAGTGACTGAAAAAAGTGTGTGTGCGTGTGTGACAGAGACATGGACAACACACGATAAAAGTAGAGAAAAAGTGTGTGTGTCTTATGCAAACATATCACACATGCATCTTCGATAGCACAAGCAAGCTGAGGAGATAGTGTGTGGTTGTTCGCAACCGAGAGAGAAAGACCCCTAGCACATGGCCAACAAGGGTCTGACAAACAAGGGAGAGAGGTTGAGAGATACGTATGGAGAAAATGCAGACATGGGGAGGAGAGAGTGTATGTTTGTCATAGAGAGATCCCCTAGAGATCGTGATGGGACTACATGGGTGGGAGATGGAGATCGAATGGCAAGGTGAGAGCGCGATAGAAGATACCCTGAGAGATATCGAGATAGACGTATGGATGGAAGGAGACAATACGTGTGTTCCTAATGGCTAGTGAGAGATAGTCATACTTAGGGGGAGTGCGTGCGCCTATGATGGAGTGAGGGATTATGGTACTTAGGGGGTAAGTGTCACATAGAGAGACAACAAGGACGGAGAGTGTTAGATGGGTCTATGTAGCGCGAGCGAGACATGTGTATGTGTGAACCAGGGAGATATAAGTTTGAGAGAGATAGAGGAGCCCCGATAAGGCTGAGTGGTGCGTCAGATAGCTGAGAGGGGGAAAGAGATATTCCATCTGCTCGATAATGCAGTGCATATTAATTTTTTAGAAGTCAAACTTTGGAAACTTTGACCAGGTTTACGCAAATATTATTTATATCTACAATACCAAAGATACATTATACTAAACTACATCTCATGATGAATCTAATGGTATATGTTTGCCGTTCTAGATGTAAATGTTTTTCCCCATGTACATGTTCAAACTTTGTGATGTTTAACTTTTCAATAAATCTATATGCTACGGACCAAAGAGAGTGCCTAAGTCGAGGCAGATCAAGTGCGTGTGAAGGAGAATGAGTGAGTGTGCAAAAAGAGTTTGTGTGTGAAAGAGAAAGGGACAACAAATGATAAATTAGAGAGAGTGTGTGTGTGTTCGTTTTTTATGCAAACATATCACACATGCATCTCCGAGATAGAAAAGCAAGGTGAGGAGATACATGAAGATAGCTAGTGCGTGATTGTTTGCAACCGAGAGAGACACCCCTATAGCACATGTCCAATAGGGGTCTGGCCAACAAGGAACAAAGGTCGAGAGGGATGCATGGGGAGGGAGAGAGGGTGTGTTTGTGATAGAAAAATCCCCTCGAGATCGTAAGGGGACTATATGGTTGGGAGATTGAGGGACGAGGTGCATGTGTGATACGTCTGCAACGTATCTATAATTTTTTATTGTTCCATGCTATATTATATTATGTTTTGGACATTAATGGGCTTTATTATACACTTTTATATTATTTTTGGGACTAACCTATTAACCGGAGGCCCAGCCCAGAATTGCTGTTTTTTTGCCTATTTCAGAGTTTCGTAGAAAAAGAATATCAAACGGAGTCCAAACGGAATGAAACCTTCGGGAACGTCATTTTCGGAACGAACGTGATCCAGAGGACTTGGACCTTATGTCAAGAAAGCAACCAGGAGGGCACGAGGTAGGGGGCATGCCCTCCACCCTCGTGGGGCCCACGTTGCTCCACCGACGTACTTCTTCCTCCTATATATACCTACGTACCCTCCTACTGGATTGTGGGTTTATGATCAAGTTTATCTATGAACAATATTTGAATCTTCTCTGAATTCTTTTGTGTATGATTGGTTATCTTTGCAAGTCTATTCGAATTATCAGTTTGGTTTGGCCTACTAGATTGATCTTTCTTGCAATGGGAGAAGTGCCTAGCTTTGGGTTCAATCTTGCGGTGTCCTTTCCCAGTGACAGTAGGGGCAGCAAGACACGTATTGTATTGTTGCCATCGAGAATAACAAGATGGGGTTTATATCATATTGCATGAGTTTATCCCTCTACATCATGTCATCTTACTTAAAGCGTTACTCTGTTCTTTTGAACTTAATACTCTAGATGCTTGCTGGATAGCGGTCGATGTGTGGAGTAATAGTAGTAGATGCAGGCAGGAGTCGGTCTACTTGTCACGGGCGTGATGCCTATATACATGATCATACCTAGATATTCTCATAACTATGCTCAATTCTGTCAATTGCTCAACAACAATTTGTTTACCCACCGTAATACTTATGCTCTCGAGAGAAGCCACTAGTGAAACCTATGGCCCCCGGGTCTATTTTCCATCATATTAATCTCCCGTCAACAAGCTATTTCTAGCGCCGTTTATTTTGCTTTCTTTACTTTGCATCTTTATCATAAAAATACCAAAAATATTATCTTATCATATCTATCAGATCTCACTTTCGTAAGTAACCGTGAAGGGATTGACAACCCCTTTATTGCGTTGGTTGCGAGGATTTTATTTGTTTGTGTAGGTGCGAGGGACTCGTGCATGGCCTCCTACTGGATTGATACCTTGGTTCCCAAAAACTGAGGGAAATACTTACGCTGCTTTACTGCATCACCCTTTTCTCTTCAAGGGAAAACCAACGCAGTGCTCAAGAGGTAGCAGTGTGCGATAGAAAGGTGCCCTGAGAGAAATCGAGATAGACCATGCACATGTTTGTGATGGAGATTAAGAATTAGCTAGTCATATACATATAGGGGGGACTGCATGTGCCTACAATTGAGTGAGAGACCATCATACTTGGCTAGGCATGAGATTGTGTGTGTGTGCGTGTGAGATGGAGAGAGAACGAGGGAGAGAGATAGAGTTTTAGATGGGTCTATCGAGTGCGAGTGAGATATGCATGTGTATGTGTGACGCAGGAAGATGGAGAGTTTGAGAGAGAGAGGGAAGAGCTCCGAGACGACAGAGTGGTGCGTGAAAGAGTTATGGGCAACGAGCCAGGGAATTTGTGTGCATACGATGAGTGCACGCAAGATATTTAGCTTGGACTGAAGAATCATACATAGTGTGCGGAGAGACCTATAGATGGAGTATATATGCATGGGAACTAGAAACACCCCCCCCACACACACACACAAAGAAAGAGAGAGAGATATATATAGAGAGAGAGGGAGAGGGACCAACAAGGTTTGTGTGTTGGATGCGTGCGAAATAATTGAAGATTGTCGGTGAGAGAGAGAGAGAGAGAGCAGGAGTTCGGGAGAGGGGGAGGTCGCGTTTTATGCATCAAAGACTGATATAAACCATGTTTCGATATAAACTTGCATTCAAATATTTAAATTGGAGAACATGTTCTCTGCAATCCACACATGAACGGAGATATGTGTATCAAACAAGTTCATTAATTTCACTTTCAACATGTTCATGGAGTACTATAATATTGTACAACATGCTACTCGATTGAGGTGTTCAATTTTGGATTTAGTTCACTATTTTGACCTGGCGAACGAGCTATTTCGTTGACTCGAGATATTTCATTTTGGGTTTGATTCCCGTTTTTGAGTGGGTCAACTATTTGTCATATAGTAAATCGTTAGCAACGAGCATGTAAAAACACATTACTCCCGAGCATCATCTCTCCATCTAAAAAAGAAGTGGCAAGCTAATATTTCAAAATTTGATTCGAATCGACTTGGTAAGGTAGACGTGGATCCTCGTTCTCATAAAATTTAAACGAACTGTTAAACACCCTCTGCTCGATGGAATTCGCCCGAGAAAATAAATGGGAGACGCGAAATTACCGGCCTATGCGGGACACGCATCAATTGGCCCGTTGTACATCAAGGGTAGGTTCGTAACTTCATCCAAGCGCGCCTTCTCCTCGGCCGAAATGACATGTGCCGAATAATTCATAAACCATGGGCGGCAAAACACCCTCTCCTCACCCAAAATCGCTCGCGCCGACTATTTCAAAACACGCCCTCCTCGCCCGAAATAGCTCACGCCCACTATTTCAAAACAAGCCCTCCTCGCCCGAAATCGCTCGTGCCCACTATTTCAAAACACGCCCTCCTCGCCCGAAATTGCTCGCGCCCACTATTTCAAAACACGCCCTCCTCTCCCGAAATCGCTCGCGCCCACTATTTGGGAGAATCAAAGTTACTCTACTATCCCCGACCCTCAGTACACAGACCCAAGCCGAGAAGCCTAAAAGTAGGGGTAGAACTGTAACCCCCCCCCACACACACACATTTCAGACAAATGTGTCCGTAAGACATGATTCCCCCTCCCAATTCCCCATTCATACCTTGTGGGTGCCAAATCACCTTCTCCCCGGAAGCTCCCTTCTCCCCAGCCGCGAAACCTCAGCCCCTCCTCCATGGCGCCCCCCACCGCACCAAATTCATAGTCGCCCTCCTCCCTAATGTCGGAGACGCTGTCCATTTGCCGTCGTGCACTGGGCCGTGTGCTTCTTACCCCATGCTGCCGGAGCTTCCTCGATGACAGCCGCGTGAACCATACCTGAGCCGATTCACCCCCGCCGTTGTTCACGGCGCCGGAGCGGCTCCAACTTCAGATCCATCCAGAGCCCCGGAGTCGCTTCCCCGTAGCCATCGACCGTCGCGACATCTCTGATTCCCTGCCGCCGGTAGCCACCGCAACCACGCTGGCCTCACCGACTCAACAGCTGTAGCTACCTACTTCACCGGGTTGCCAGATAGGACACACCCTCATCTCAAATCATTTTATTTAGGCGTCAGTTGTCTGAATTTTTATTCTGGGCCAATCGATTCCCAATGGGAAGCACGACCCGTCAAGGCGGCAGAGCTCCTAGGTTGTCGGTTGGCTGGTGTCAAACGTAAGGGTGCGAGGGGAGCAAGTTCGCCGCGGAAGCAGCACTTAGATGGCTATCTTAGAGTTGCGTGGGTTGAAGGTACTGCCGCCGCCGGATCTGGATGACGGCGAGTCTTTGTGGATTGGCCGGGGGCGGCGCAACCACGGAAGTGCAGTGGGGCGGGGAGCGGGGTTTTGGTCGGAGCTCTCGCGGCCACGGACGGCGGAGGTAGGTTGCTCTGCCGGTGGTTGCTAGCTCTTCGAGGAAGATTCCGAACAGTGTCAGCGGGGAGGCACAAGACGGCCATCAAGCCATCCGGCGTAGATCAGACAGTACCAAAATAAAATAAAATCGTGTGACCCCGATTTAGTCTTCAGTCAATAGACGTGTGACCACTCTCGTACCTTGTTGTTGATCTCTTAGGGTATTTCTTCAGATTAGAGAGATCTGTCGTTCTTAACATTATGCGTTTTCTGCATCTTCGGCCACACCGTCTTCCGACTCACCGCAGCTGCTCCAACAAGGGAAGCATACACCAGAAGGGAGCTATAGTCCCCACTCAACAGTTCCCTGCATCGAATGCGCGTGCCCGACATGGACAGCCACAACAACTGCAGGGCCATCGACAAGTCAGCACATGATGCTCACTCCTATGGATGGCGGCCAGATAGGTTGTACCCTCATCTTACTTGTGTGCAACATTTATGGCTTTTTTATTCATCTAAGCATTGAATAGATTATCACATTTCACTGTATATTCATGCTGATCTCTTACGGGTCTTGTTCAGGAGTTAACGTTGTTCCATAGTTCAACTAAGAGACTTGTTCTTTAGGTAACGTTGTTCCATAGTTATCATCCATCAGCCAATGCTATCCCGCAGGCTGGTGATTATAGTATTATACCACTTCTAGTATTACCTATGTTGTTCTTTAATACTTTTGTGTGCCATCTAGTTAATCTCGAGTACAAAATGATACATATTATGTAGCTTTCATCTGTGTTCTCCCTTTAGTTTTTGAGACCTGTTGCTACTAGTTAATCACAGTCCTACTATTTATGTCGTCTCCTACAGGCACTCATTACATAAATCTAACTACTAGTTGTCTTCCATGCATGTCAGATATAATTGCACACACTGATTTATCCACAAGAACCTCTCGAAGCAATGTAACGGCCAACAAACTTGACGTCAATGATACCCAATATGATGGAACATGTAAAGGCAGTTCTTCACAAGACTTGCAAAAAGATGATGAATCCTATTCACCCCACAAGGTCCTTGCTCTAACTTGGCCCGTGATATGGGTACAACATGCATATAATGTCCTGGAGTGCATATACTCTGTTGCAATGCCTTGTGCTTAGCCTGCTGATCATGCATGTAAATATGGCATGCCTTCCTATTTTTCAATACCTATTCCATTCGTGATAACGTGTTTTCAAATTCAAGTACTGTCATTCTACTCTATCGCAATGCCATCTGCTTAGTTTGGACATCATGCTTCTGAATACCTTATGCATTGTTATTCATTAGTATGTACTTCATCTGTCTACCATACCATGTTCTTTTTTTACATTGAAGTGTTGTTCTAGTGGTTTGTTGCAATGCCATCTTAGTTTCCCAATCATACACGCATATGTTGCCTTCATATTTTTCTGTATGTATTCCGCTAGCATACAGTTTTACATTCAAGTAGTGTTTTTTACACTATTGTCCTGTCGTATCCCTATCTCTTACATCACACTCCCTCCGTCCGGATTACATGTCGCAGAAATGGATAAAAATGGATGTATCTAGAACTGAAATATACCTAGACCCATCCATTTATTTCCGGATGGAGGGAATACATGTCAATATGTCATGCCTTTCTATTCTTTAGTACCTATTTCATCTCTGCTGTAGCATGTTTTATAATTGAAGCACCATTCTTCTATATAAGGCATGCAAGGAGAAGACGGCTATGTTAGAATCTGAAGGGTTACAAACAAGGTCTTTGCAAAAGATCCAAATGTCAGGAGATAGTAAACCAACTCCAGTTTTCATAGATACTGCTCCAGCACAGAGAAACCCAACTCCCAGTGATAATAAACAGATTCCAGTGGCCAAAGAACTAGTCCGCTCCAGTCCAGCAAAAATATGTCAACTCCATTCTAAGAAGCGTGTGCGTATCCTCGCATCATGAAATTTTATAGCATTCTGATCATATTTTCTACATGTTTCTTACCCATCTCTCTTTTAGAAAATAAGGTTAAACGATAGAAGACTTCTGATATGTCTCCAACGTATCTATAATTTTTTTTTGTTCCATGCTATTATATTATCAATCTTGGATGTTTTATATGCATTTATATGCTATTTTATATGTTTTTTGGGACCAACCTATTAACCTAGAGCCCAGTGCCAGTTTCTGTTTTTTCCTTGTTTTTGAGTATCGCAGAAAAGGAAAACCAAACGGAGTCCAATTGACCTGAAACTTCACGGAACTTATTTTTGGACCAGAAGAAGGCCATGGAGTAAAAGAGTTCGGCCAGAAGAGTCTCCGGCTGCCCACGAGGGTGGGGGCGCGCCCACCCCCCTGGGCGCGCCTCCCTACCTCGTGGACAGCCCGGAGACCCCCCTGACTTGTTCTCGATGCCAAAACCTCTTATATATACAGAAACCCCGAGAACATAACTTAGATCGGGAGTTCCGCCGCCGCAAGCCTCTGTATCCACCGAAAAACAATCTAGACCCATTCCGGCACCCTGCCGGAGGGGTGATCCCTCACCGGTGGCCATCTTCCTCATCCCGTCGCTCTCCATGATGAGGAGGTAGTAGTTCACCCTCGGGGCTGAGGGTATGTACCACTAGCTATGTGTTTGATCTCTCTCTCGTGTTCTTGAGGTGGTACGATCTTGATGTATTGCGGGCTTTGCTATTATAGTTGGATCTTATGATGTTTATCCCCCTCTACTCTCTTGTAATGGATTGAGTTTTCCCTTTGAAGTTATCTTATCGGATTGAGTCTTTAAGGATTTGAGAACACTTGATGTATGTCTTGCATGTGCTTATCTGTGGTGACAATGGGATATTCATGTGATCCACTTGATGTATGTTTTGCTGATCAACTTGCGAGTTCCGTGAACTTATGCATAGGGGTTGGCACACGTTTTCGTCTTGACTCTCCGGTAGAAACTTTGGGGCAGTCTTTGAAGTACTTTGTGTTGGTTTGAATAGATGAATCTGAGATTGTGTGATGCATATCGAATAATCATACCCACGGATACTGGTGACATTGGAGTATCTAGGTGACATTAGGGTTTTGGTTGATTTGTATCTTAAGGTGTTATTCTAGTACGAACTCTATGATAGATCGAACGGAAAGAATAGCTTCATGTTATTTTACTACGGACTCTTGAATAGATCGATCAGAAAGGATAACTTTGAGGTGGTTTCGTACCCTGCGATAATCTCTTCGTTTGTTCTCCGCTATTAGTGACTTTGGAGTGACTCTTTGTTGCATGTTGAGGGATAGTAATATGATCCAATTATGTTATTATTGTTGAGAGAACTTGCACTAGTGAAAGTATGAACCCTAGGCCTTGTTTCAACGCATTGCAATACTGTTTACGCTCACTTTTATCAGTACTTACCTTGCCGTTTTTATATTTTCAGATTTAAATACCTATATCTACCATCCATATTGCACTTGTATCACCATCTCTTCGCCGAACTAGTGCACCTATACAATTTACCATTTTATTGGGTGTGTTGGGGACACAAGAGACTCTTTGTTATTTGGTTGCAGGGTTGTTTGAGAGAGACCATCTTCATCCTACGCCTCCCACGGATTGATAAACCTTAGGTCATCCACTTGAGGGAAATTTGCTACTGTCCTACAAACCCCTGCACTTGGAGGCCCAACAACGTCTACAAGAAGAAGGTTGTGTAGTAGACATCAAGCAGTTTCTGGCGCCGTTGCCGGGGAGGTGAGTGCTTGAAGGTATATCTTTAGATCTTGCAATTGAATATTTTAGTTTCTTGTTTGATCACTAGTTTAGTCTATAAAAGAAAACTACAAAAAAATGGAATTAAGGTTACCTCATATGCTTCATCTTTTTAATGTCTTTCGTGAAAATGATGGAAAGGAAAATTGTGCTCAAGTGTTAGAAGAAGAATGCATTAAAATGTTTGGCACTAAATATTTGAATGATGAGCATGATTGCAATGTTGTTAGTATGAATTCTTTGAATACCCATGATGCTAATGACATGCAAAGCCACAAGCTTCAGGATGCTATGTTTGATGAAGATGATATGTTTAGTCCCTCAAGTTTTGATGAGAATATTTATTATGATGAAAGCATGCCTCCTATTTATGATGATTATTTTGATGAAAGTGGGTTTGGAAGAGTGTCAACTTTAGGAAGTAATGATCCCACTATTTTGGAGGACATTGAATATTATTGTGACAATTATGAAAGTGGATTTGGAGAGGTCGTGACTTTATTTAGTGATGAATCCACGGAAGAGGTTTCAATCGATTATGAGAATAAAGTTGCTATTTATGATGATTATTGTGATGATATGTATTCTATAAATAATAATGATAACCATGGAACTTGTCATCATGATTTTAATTTTCAATTGTACTATGCCTCACATGATAGTTATTTTGTTGAGTTTGCTCCCACTACTATTCATGAGAAGAAATTTGCTTATGTGGAGAGTAGTAAAATTTCTATGCATGTAGATCATGAAAAGAATGCTTTATTTGATGGTTATATTGTTGAATTCATTCATGATGCTACTGAAAATTATTATGAGGTAGGAATATATTCTTGTAGGAATTGCAATAATATCAAGTTTCCTCTCTATGTGCTTAAAGTTTTAAAGTTATGCTTGTTTTACCTTCCTATGCTAGTTGTTTCATGCTCCCATAAATTGTTTGCTCACAAAATCCCTATGCATAGGAAGTGGGTTAGACTTAAATGTGCTAGTCATATTCTTCATGATGCTCCCATTATGTTTCAATTCTTATCTTTTATGTGAGCATAATTGAAATCATCTTGCCTAGCTAGGGGCGTTAAACGTTAGCGGTTGTTGGGAGGGAACCCAATTTTATTTTTGTTCTTTGCCTTTTTCTTCTGTTTAGTAATAAATAATTCTTCTAGCCTCTGTTTAGATGTGGTTTTATGTTTTAATTAGTGTTTGTGCCAAGTAGAACCTTTGGGAAGAGCTGGGTGAAGTCTTTGCGATCTTGCTGTAAAAAACAGAAACTTTTGCGCTCACGAGATTAGCTGCCATTTTTTTACTGGAGAGTGATTTTAGGTTGATTCTTTTTGAAGATTATTAATAGAAAAATTCCTCAGGTCCACCGATTTATTTCAGAATTTTTGGAGTTCCAGAAGTATACGTTTGATACAGATTACTACAGACTGTTCTGTTTTTGACAGATTCTGTTTTCATTGTGTTGTTTGCTTATTTTGATGAATCTATGAGTAGTATCGGAGGGTATAAACCATAGAGAAGTTGGAATACAGTAGATATTACACCAATATGAATTTAGAATGAGTTCACAACAGTACCTAAGTGGTGGTTTTATTTTCTTATACTAACGGAGCTTACGAGTTTTCTGTTGAGTTTTGTGTTGTGAAGTTTTCAAGTTTTGGGTAAAGATTCGATGGACTATCGAATAAGGAGTGGCAAGAGCCTAAGCTTGGGGATGCCCAAGGCACCCAAGGTAATATTCAAGGACAACCAAGATCCTAAGCTTGGGGATGCCCCGGATGGCATCCCCTCTTTGGTCTTCGTTCATCGGTAACTTTACTTGGAGCTATATTTTTATTCGCCACATGATATGTGTTTGCTTGGAGCGTCATTTTATTTTCTTTTGTTTTGCTTGCTGTTTGAATAATATCCCAATGTCGGATGTGGGGTTCCGGCAAACCCTTAAGGTTCGAATACTGGGGTGCGTGCGAAGTCTTTCCCTCCTACCGATCTACGGCCTAGCTCGCTAAGATCTCGCGGACGAACTCGATGAACTCACAACACAAAGGGCCACGAGATTTATACTGGTTCGGGCACCGTTGTGGTGTAATACCCTACTCCAGTGTGGTGGTGGTGGATTGCCTCATGGGCTGATGATGAACAGTACAAGGGGAAGAACAACCTCCTCAGGTTGAGGTGTTCTTGTGCTTGCCGAACTAGTGTGAGTTAGGACTCAATGCCCCTACTGTGGTAGCTAGCTCTACTTATATAGGCCCTGGTCCTCTTCCCAAATATCGAGCGGGAAGGGAGCCAACAACGGCGGGCAAATTTAAAGGGGGACAGCCAGTACAAGCTATCCTGACTAAACTGGTCTTCACCTGCAAAAGGCTCTGGTGGTGACGCCGTCTTGGGCTCCACGATGACCTCCGTCTTGCCGTCCTTCTGGTCTTGGTCTCGTTGCACCGATATAGCAACCTTTTCCTGATGCCTCGGTATTCCTCGCCCGCGCCTGCTTCCGTAGCACCAAAGAGGAAACAAGGACGCTGCACGCGCTGGCGCCCGCCTAATCTCGATCGTCACGGCTCATGTTACAAGAGCCTCGTGAGGTTTGCCCTGCCTTGATATCTCTGCTCCTCGTGAGCCTGCCTGACTAGGCCACTCCCGAGGAGGTCTTGCGTCGTCCGCCTCGCGAGGGTCTTGGATGCCTTGTTGATGAAGATGGGTCGTACGGCCTGCTGGCTTAGCCACGCTGCGGGCCGCAGGCAGGCAAGTCTGGGGACCCCCGTTCCCAGAACGCCGACAGTAGCCCCCGGGCCCAAGGTGCGCTCGGGCTTGGCTTCGCGGCGAAGCCAAGGGTCAAGTACGGAGCACCGTGGGCCCCAAAAGCCTGCAGCCTCGGTTGACGCATGGCGGTTGATTGGACGTGGGCGTCTCCGCTTCCCCATGCTGCCTCGGCAACTGCTTGACCTGACAAAAGGCTGGCGCAGGTAGCACTTGCCTTCATTGCTTCTTCCTCGCCTCGCTCCAGATCCCCATTCTTGCTCCTCGCCACCGCTACCTCCAGATCCGCTCCAATTTCATCCTGCATCCGCAATCCATGGCGCCGCGCTAGGTCAAGACTTCCTCAGCACCGGCTTGGTACGAGCCGGCCCTTGAGGCGCCCACCGTAACGGAGAAGAGCCTCGCCTCCGTGCGCCTGCTGACGGCGGGTGAGAGCAATGAGTGGGGGGAGACCGGGCTCCGGCTTGCCTCCGATGTGCCGGAGCCCGAGGAAAGCACCTTCTTCCCCTTCTTATCGAGTAGCGTTGCCGTCGGGTTGCTTCCTCCCTTCTCTGATTTCTTTTATGAAGTCCTCGACCACTACGGTCTGCAGGCGTTGCATCTCCATCCCAACTCTGTCCTCCTCCTGTCCATCTTCGCCTACTACTGTGAGGCGTACCTAGGCGTGATGCCGTCCGTGGCGCTCCTGCGCCATTTCTTCTTCCTCCGTGTCAGCGAGACGCACATCTCCGGATGCGCTAATTTCATCACATGCGGCAAGGCTAACTCGATCTCGAGCACCGGGAAGAGGGCCGACAACATTCGATCCAAATGGGTCATGATGGACGCCAAGCGCGCTGACCCGCGTCTGGCGTTGCAACGATGGCGCCCTCTTCCAACGGGGGGTGGCCCAAGGCGGAGCTTGCCGATGAGCGGGCATCGTTAGTGTTGGGGCAGATGATCACTGACTTGAAGCTGGGCAATGCGAGGGCGGCCAAGGTGACGGGGGTCATTCTCCTGAGGGAGTTCTTGACGCTGCGAGTTGCCCCGCTCCAGGCACGCGCACGCCCCTTGTGGAAGCTTGAAGAAGAGGGAAGCAAGACCCGCCTGAGGCCGGGGGCCATGCCTGACGATGAATTGGCCGCTGTTCTGCGCCTCATAGTTGGGGACAACCAGGAGTACCCGCCAAGCGCCTTCGTTCCCTTGTTCCAGCGTAGGGATCGGGAGGAATTCGTGGCCTCCAGGCCGACCTTTGACGCACGTGGGCTGGTGCCGCCGGCGCTCCCAGGAGCCCCTGCGGCACCGAAACCGGTGGAGGTGTCTTCTGACGAGTCCCGCGGGGAAGGGGAAGAGGAGGTGGACTCGGAGAAGACACTGGAAGAGGTGGGGGAGACTTCCCCTCTGAACAAGGCCGAGATCCTCCGTGCCCTTCCTGACGATGCCGAGGCTGACGCCCGCCAAGGGGAGAGGGAGCAGCTCCTCATCCCGACGAGGAGCAGATCGTCGCTGGTAGCTCGCGATGCCGCCTCCGTCCTGACACCTCCTGGGGCTGGCTCCGGCTCTGCCTCCGCACCGCCTGATGCCGCCGGAGCCCGAACGCCTGCTCCTCAGGTCCCGATGTTGTCAGGCTTGAAGCTCCCCAAGCGGAAGTATGTTGTGGTGGATCAGTAAGTGTCTTAAGCTTTGCCTTGTCCCTATTTGTACTCGTCATTCCCTGATGCTCGCCCTTGGTTGATCAGGCCGACATCTTCGGTGAAGAAGAGGAAGTAGGATACGACGGCCATGCCTCCCTCCGCAGAGGAAGAAGGCAGCAGCGCCCGCATCTCCCCAGCCCGGTCGCCCTCGCGGGGCCAAGAGGAACATCGCCGTGTGGAATCATCCCCCATGGCCCCGCTGGCTCCGGAAGTGTCGGCGCCTAGCGTGGCTGAGGAGGTCCCAGCTGCTCCGGAACCCGTGATCTCCCAAGCCCTGGTGACGATGTCGCTTCCTCCCACTGCTGCACCTCCACTCCCTGGTTCTTCTGCTCCTGCTGCTGCTCTGGAATGTGGTCTTTCGGAGATGACCCAACTGCAGGTGGATCTACTGAGCACGGACCCACGCCTTGTGGCCGGGCGCCTGGAGCTGCCCTCAGGCTGGCTCCACTTCGACTTGGCTGTTCGTGCGGCACTGGGCCAGGCCGCTGCGGCTTCTGAGAAGGAGAAGCAGAGTGCCGCCAGCGCCACAGCCGATCGTGAGACAGCGTTGAAAGACGCCAAGGCCTCCCGTGACCGCTGACAGGTGTTGGAGGACGAGTTGTAGAGCCTGCGCGACAAGCACGCCGAAGAAACACGCTGCCATCAAGCGAAGGAGGAGGAAATGAAGGCCCGGGAGGACGCCATCAAGAACCGTGATGCTGAGCTGGCGGAGTTGGGGAGGACGTAGGCCGCCGAGCGCAATCGGTTGGAAGAGCTGGAGCGGAAGGCGACGGCGAGGGAGGCCGATCTCGACACCAAGGCGCGAGTCCTGACCGAAGACCGCGCGGCCTGTGCCGACCTCGAGGACAGATCCCGCAAGGCACTGAAGACGCTCTATGAGCACGGCCTGGAGAAGTCGCTGGCCACCGATGTGGACGCCCCCCCCCCCCCGGCTGCTTCCTCTCTTGGTGAAGGCGCTCGAGGAAGTCGTTGATGGCGTTGGTCCCATGGCGGAGGCGGAAGCTCGCGTCCTGTCTTCGGCTGCATTGACCCGTGTCTTCAGCCACCTGCACCTTCGTGACACCAACGCTTGTCTTGATGGGCTGCTGGAGCCTGTGGCTGAAGATCAATACGAGGCCGCCGCCGCAACCATGCAAGGTCAGGTGGAGGCTTTGCTGAAGAAGTTCCGCGGCTTTGTCTCCGCTCCTCTGTCCGGCGATGTCGCCGATCCTGCAGCTGGTGGTGAGGGTGAAGACAACATTGCTCACGAAGTGGCGCCTTCCGCAGGTGATGGCAGCGTCCAGGGGTGACCTGCGGCTATTCTCCTGTTTCGTTCCTGCAACATGCATTAGGCCTCATGGAGGCGTTTAGACTTTTCATTTGGTATCGTGAGAACAATGTGTTTGTAATATTTGCTTCGAGATTTTGCGATTTCCTTCCTATTTGCTTTGCGTTTTGCGTCGGCAGAGCCCGGCCCCGCGCATACCTCAACCGCCATTGGGCCGACCGGAGACCAGGACGGACCAAGGAGTGAGGGGCTACGTGACCAGTTAGGCTCCTGAGTCGCGATGCTCAGGAGTCCCCCTTGACGCGCAAACAGCTTATAGGGAGAGTTCGCGAGGATAGATTAATGTTCTACGTCGGCAGAGCCCGGCCCCGCGCATACCTCAACCGCCATTGGGCCGACTGGAGACCAGGTCGGACCAAGGAGTGAGGGGCTAAGTGACCAGTTAGGCTCCTGAGTCGCGATGCTCAAGAGTCCCCCTTGATGTGCAAACAATTTCCATACCTACCCTCGCCGAGGACTCGGGAGGGGCGCGCGACGCCCAGGTCCAGGAGACCTGGTTGGGTGGCATGTACAGCCCCGCCCTGACACGTGGCTTGCACGGCAGGGCCGCGAGGTGTATCTGGGCACTCGTGAGCCAGCGCAGGACTCACGAGGCCCTACCTCAAGGCGGGTTGCGCCTGGTCTTGAGTCTTGGTGACTGTGTGTTCCTGCAAGGCGGTTAGATGCAAGCACTCTACGTCCTCAAGTCCCGGCCCTCGAGCGAGCTCAGCCGCCGCTGGTATGTTAGGTCACGATGTCGTGGTCAAGGCCAGGGGGTGAGGGCTGGAGAGCCGGTAAGAGCTCCTGAGTCGCGATGCTCAGGAGCCCCCCTTTTAACGCGCAAGCGAATTGCATAGGGTGAACGGACCCGTGGCGGGCGGCGATCGAGCGGGCGATAGTCGTGGGCAGGTTAAGTATGGACAGCAGATCAGCTTAGGTAAATGCAGGAACATACATGCCACCGGGTCCGACCCGAGCGGCTTGGGGATGATGCAGCTCGAGGGGCGCCCCCAGCAAGATAAGCTAAAGACATAAGAAAAAGGGATACATGCCACAGGGACGGACCCACGTGGCCTGGGAATAATGTAGCCCGAGGGGCGCTCCCAGCTAAACGAGCTTGGAAGATGTCACCTGGTTCTGTAGACGAAGTAGAGTTGGTGCAGCTGAAGACGTGCGTTGAAGGGGTGACTCTTCATGGGCCACCGGAGCCCTGAGCCTCGGGAGGCACTGGGGGCTCGGGAGGTTCCCTGAAGACCGTCTCCATTTCCTCCATAACGGCGTGGTACCTGGCCTCCTGAGCCGCCAGGACTCGCCGCATGTTGTGCTGATAGGTTGACGCCATGCTCGGCAAGCCGAAGGGCATGCGAACGTAGCTGTGTGGTGGGCCCTCGTAGCGGCCCACACGCGAAGGCCAGAAGCGCCCCTGGGATGTGGCCCTGTTGAGCCCTGGAATGTCGATGCAGACACGCAGCCCAGCATTCTCGCCAGGATGGGGAGCTGCGCCTCGTGAGCGGCTGTCGCCGCGCATGGCTCTTGCGTCTTGCAGTTCCTGAGTGGTCTTGGTGATGAACTCCTGAGTGGTGGGCACTGCTTGCCCTGTGCTCTCCAGAGGGACACGTGTCGCGAAGCACGCCTCCAAGTGGTCCCCAAACGCCTCCCTCGTGAGGTTGGCAAGGTTTCAGGCCCTCCAGAAGAGAGCCCATGATCCCTGCCCAAGGAGGGCGCCGGGCGCGCCTTCCTATGCGATGGAGGGAGGCACCCCCGGGACGGACGCTGATCCTGATGAGGCTCCTGCCGCGACACCATCCTCCTGAGGTCTTGCGCGGCGCAGCTGCTTCTTCTTGGGGATGGTCTCCGAGGGGCCCCCGCTTCTGCTGTCGGGGTCGTCGATTGCTGCAGCTTGGAAGGCGCGCTCAAAGGAGCACACCGCATCTCTCTCTTCACACGGGACCGTGATGATTCCTCCGCTTCCTGGCATCTTGAGGACGTTGTAGCCGTGATGGGTGACTGCCATAACTTGGCCAGGGCCGGATACCCGAGGATGGCGTTGTACGGCAGGAGGATGTGCGCGACGTCAAAGTCGATGAGCTCGGTGTGGTAGTTCTTGCGTTCTCCGAAGGTGACAGGCAGGCGGACTTGCCCTATCAGTGTGGTGGAACCGTCGGTCACTCCTGAGAAAGGTTTGGTAGGCTGGAGCTGCTCGTATGGCACTTGGAGGTTGTCGAACGTGTCGACGGACAGGACATTGAGCCCTGCGCCGCCATCGATGAGGGTCTTGGTAACCTGCACATTGCTGATGACTGGGGAGCACAACATCGGGAGGGCACCGGCGGTCGCCGCGCACTTGAGCTGATCTACCGAGTTGAAAGTGATGGCGCATTGGGACCACTTGAGCGGGCGCGTGGCTTCGAGCTTGGGGAGCACCGCGTTCACCTCGCGAGCGAACTGTTTGAAGATGCGCTGAGAGGCTGGGGCCTGGGCGCCGCCCAAGATGCAGGCGATTGCGCGCGGCTCCTGGAAGCCCCCAGCCCCCTCGTCCTGATGGTGGTCGTCGTTCCTTCTTGGTGGCGGCAGCGGGGGAAGACCAGCGTTGCCTTGGGGGCGATCCTCACGAGGCTGATCCCTCTAGGCGCCCTCGCGAGGATGGTCCTGCCAGCGGTCCTCGTGAGGCCTGTCGCGCCACTCCTGGCGCAGGCCACGATCGTCCCAGCGTCCGCCTCCACGTCCTCCTCCTTGGCCGTAGCCCCGGTCGCTGCGCTCGGGGCGTCGACCGAAGCGTCCTTCTCGTATGGCTCTGAGCTCTTGACAGTCGCTCGTGTTGTGGGTGTTCAGGTTGTGGAAGGCGCAGAACGGTCTACTGTTCTTGGATGACTCGGGCTGATCTCTTCCCCGCTTGGTGTCAGGCTCCACTGCCAGTACTGCTGCTTCCTTGCGCTTCACGTCCTTGGCCTTGGCTCTCTTCTCGTCTACGCCCGCGGCTGGCAGCTCAAGGAGAGAGAGGTGCCCCTCCTCAGCTCTTACGCACTTGGTCGCCAGGTTGAACAGCTCCTGAGATGTGCAGAGCTCCTTGTGGATAGCGAGCTCTTCCTTCATCTTGACGTCACGGACGCCGTCTGAGAACGCGGAGATGATGGCCTCGTCCGTGACCTTGGGGATCTTGAGGCGGGTGTTGTTGAAGCGCTCTATGTACTTCTAGAGGGTCTCTCCTGGTTGTTGCTTGATGCAGTGCAGCTCGCCCGCGGCCGGCGGGCGGTCGCGAGTGCCCTGGAAGTTGGCGACGAAGCGGTCGCACATCTTGTCCGAGGAGGAGATCGAGCTGTGCTGCGGGTTCAGGAGCCAGGAGCGGGCTCCATCCTTGAGAGCCATGGGAAACCGGTTCGCCATGACTTTCTCATTGCCGTTGGCTGCTTCGATGCTCAGCTCATAGAGCTGCAAGAACTCCATGGGGTCGACGGTGCCGTCGTAGCGAGGAGGCAGATCCGGCTTGAACTTGCATGGCCAGGTGACGCGACACAGCTCAGGGGTGAAGGCGCGGCAGCCAGCCGTGGTTGCTGGGGCCCGCTTTGGAGGTGGAGCTTGGTCTTGGCGAGGTCCGCGCGGCGCCGATGCGGGCGACGCACGGTCCTGACGAGGCGGCGCGGGGAGCGCTGGTGCAGCTTCTCGCAGCCGCGGGATTTCTTGGCAGCTTCTTTCTTCGCGCGCGGGCACCGGGCGTGGTGGATCACGCCGTGGGGCCGCGCGCCTTGGTGCCAAGGCACCGTCTTGGGGCAGAGGTGGCGGAGGCGTGCCATGAGCCTCATCGCCCGTGGCTGGCGGAGGGTGAGGTAGAGAGAGGGACGGCGCCGGAGAGCCCCCTGCGGCGCGGACGAGCTTGGCGACGCGGTCGAGCCATTCCTCGTAGAGGTCGTCGACCGGGCGGTAGCGCAGGAGTTCGTTTGCAGCGAGGAGTGCGGCCCGTGCCTCCACGGGAGCGCGACGAGCATGAGACAAAGAACCGGCCGGGGTCAGCGATGGAGTGGTGGTGCGGCTGTCCCGCCGCACCGAAGGATGCAGCAAGGACGTCTGTTGCTTGTTCCCCGCCGGGCCAGTGGCAGCAATGGCGGTGGGAGACGGAGAACGATGAGGTGGCCCGCCGACGGGAGCCGTCTGAGCAACGCGGGCGGTGAGGGCAGCCCGACGCTCAGCTCAAGCACGGCGAGCGTCTGCCATGGAGACGACGGAGCGACAGAGCGACGAACTGATGGAAGGGAAGCTACGACGCACCCCTACCTGGCACGCCAAATATCGGATGTGGGGTTCCGGCAAACCCTTAAGGTTCAAACACTGGGGTGCGCGCGAAGTCTTTCCCTCCTACCGATCTACGCCCTAGCTTGCTAAGATCTCGCGGACGAACTCGACGAACTCACAACACAAAGGGACACGGGATTTATACTGGTTCGGGCCACCGTTGTGGTGTAATACCCTACTCTAGTGTGGTGGTGGTGGATTGCCTCTTGGGTTGATGATGAACAGTACAAGGGGAAGAACAGCCTCCTGAGGTTGAGGTGTTCTTGTGCTTGCCGAACTAGTGTGAGTTAGGACTCAATGCCCCTACTGTGCTAGCTAGCTCTACTTATATAGGCCCTGGTCCTCTTCCCAAATATCGAGCGGGAAGGGAGCCAACAACGGCGGGCAAATTTAAAGCGGGGTAGCCAGTACAAGCTATCCTGACTAAAGTGGCCTTCGCCTGCAAAAGGCTCTGGTGGTGACGCCGTCTTGGGCTCCACGATGACCTCCGTCTTGCCGTCCTTCTGGTCTTGGTCTCATTGCACCGATATAGCAACCTTTGCCTAATGCCTCGGTACTCCTCGCCCGCGCCTGCTTCCTTAGCACCAAAGAGGAAACAAGGACGCTGCACCTGCTGGCGCCCACCTGGCACCCGCCTGATCTCGATCGTCACGGCTTACGTCATGAGAGCCTCGTGAGGTTTGCCGTGCCTTGATATCTCCGCTCCTCGTGAGTCTGCCTGACTAGGCCACTCCCGAGGAGGTCTTGCGTCGTCCGCCTCGCGAGGGTCTTGGATGCCTTGTTGATGAAGATGGGTCGTACGGCCTGCTGGCTTAGCCACGCCGCGGGCTGCAGGCAGGCAAGTCTGGGGACCCCCATTCCCAGAACACCGACACCCAAGATCTGAAATTATTAAATGTTAGAGAGTCTTCACATAATTGCATAATTATTCAACTACTCATTGATCTTCACTTATATCTTTCGGAGTAGTTTGTTATTTGCTCTACTGCTTCACTTATATCTTTTTAGAGCACGACGGTGGTTTTATTTTATAGAAATTATTGATCTCTCATGCTTAACTTATATTATTTTGAGAGTCCTTTAGAACAGCATGGTAATTTGCTTTGGCTATAAATTTAGTCCAAATATGATAGGCATCCAAGATGGGTATAATAAAAACTTTCATAAAAAGTGCATTGAATACTATGAGAAGTTTGATACTTGATGATTGTTTTGAGATATGAAGATGGTAATATTAGAGTCGTGCTAGTTGAGTAGTTGTGAATTTGAGAAATACTTGTGTTGAAGTTTGCAAGTCCCGTAGCATGCACGTATGGTAACCGTTGTGTGACAAATTTGAAACATGAGGCGTTCTTTAATTGTCAACCTTATGAGTGGCGGTCGGGGACGAGCGATGGTCTTTTCCTACCAATCTATCCCCCTAGGAGCATGCGCGTAATGCTTGGCTTTCGATGACTTGTAGATTTTTGCAATAAGTATGTGAGTTCTTTATGACTAATGTTGAGTCCATGGATTATACGCACTCTCACCCTTCCATCATTGCTAGCCTCTTCGGTACCGTGCATTGCCCTTTCTCACCTTGAGAGTTGGTGCAAACTTCGCCGGTGCATCCAAACCCCGTGATATGATACACTCTATCACACATAAGCCTCCTTATATCTTCCTCAAAACAGCCACCATACCTACCTATTATGGCATTTCCATAGCCATTCCGAGATATATTGCCATGCAACTTCCACCGTTCCGTTTATTATGACACGCTTCATCATTGTCATATTGCCTTGCATGATCATGTAGTTGACATCGTATTTGTGGCAAAGCCACCATGCATATTATTTCATACATGTCACTCTTGATTCATTGCCCATCCCGGTACACCGCCGGAGGCATTCATATAGAGTCATATCTTGTTCTAGTATCGAGTTGTAAATAAATAGAAGTGTGATGATCATCATTAATAGAGCATTGTCCCAAAAAAAGAGAAAGGCCAAAAAAAGGAAGGCCCAAAAAAGAAGAAAAAAGAAGAAAAAAAGAAAGAGAAATAAAAAGGGATAATGCTACTATCCTTTTTTCACACTTGTGCTTCAAAGTAGCACCATGATCTTTATGATAGTGAGTCTCTTGTTTTGTCACTTTCATATACTAGTGGGAATTTTTCATTATAGAACTTGGCTTGTATATTCCAACAATGGGCTTCCTCAAATGCCCTAGGTCTTCGTGAGCAAGCAAGTTGGATGCACAACCACTTAGTTTATTTTGTTGAGCTTTCATACATTTATAGCTCTAGTGCATCCGTTGCATGGCAATCCCTACTCCTTGCATTGACATCAATTGATGGGCATCTCCCTAGCCCGTTGATTAGCCGCGTCAATGTGAGACTTTCTCCTTTTTTGTCTTCTCCACATAACCCCCATCATTATATTCTATTCCACCCATAGTGCTATATCCATGGCTCACGCTCATGTATTGCATGAAACTTGAAAAAAGTTTGAGATTACTAAAGTATGAAACAATTGCTTGGCTTGTCATCGGGGTTGTGCATGATGAGAGCATTCTTGTGTGGCGAAAATGGAGCATGACCAAACTATATGATTTTGTAGGGATGAACTTTCTTTGGCCATGTTATTTTGAGAAGACATGATTGCTTAGTTAGTATGCTTGAACTATTATTATTTTTATGTCAATATTAAACTTTTATCTTGAATCATTCGGATCTAAACATTCATGCCACAATAAAGAAAATTACATTGAGAAATATGTTAGGTAGCATTCCACATCAAAAATTCGGTTTTTATCATTTACCTACTCGAGGACGAGCAGGAATTAAGCTTGGGGATGCTTGAGACGTCTCAAACGTATCTATAATTTTTGATTGTTCCATGCTATTATATTATAAATCGTGGATGTTTTATATGCATTTATATGCTATTTTATATGATTTTTGGGACTAACCTATTAACCTAGAGCCCAGTGCCAGTTTCTGTTTTTTTCCTTGTTTTTTAGTATCGCAGAAAAGGAAAACCAAACGGAGTCCAATTGACCTAAAACTTCACGGAACTTATTTTTGGACCAGAAGAAGGCCATGAAGTAAAAGAGTTGAGCCAGAAGAGTCCCGGGCTGCCCACGAGGGTGGGGGGCACGCCCACCCCCCTTGGGCGCGCCTCCCTACCTCGTGGACAGCCCGGAGACCCCCCTAACTTGTTCTCGATGCCAAAACCTCTTATATATACAGAAACCCCCAGAACATAACCTAGATCGGGAGTTCCGCCGCCGCAAGCCTCTGTAGCCACCGAAAACCAATCTAGACCCGTTCCGGCACCCTGCCGGAGGGGGGATCCCTCACCGGTGGCCATCTTCATCATCCCGGCACTCTCCATGACGAGGAGGGAGTAGTTCACCCTCGGGGCTGATGGTATGTACCAATAGCTATGTGTTTGATCTCTCTCTCTCTCTTGTGTTCTTGAGGTGGTAGGATCTTGATGTATCGCGAGCTTTGCTATTATAGTTGGATCTTATGATGTTTCTCCCCCTCTACTCTCTTGTAATGGATTGAGTTTTCACTTTGAAGTTATCTTATCGGATTGAGTCTTTAAGGATTTGAGAACACTTGATCTATGTCTTGCATGTGCTTATCTGTGGTGAAAATGGGATATTCACGTGATCCACTTGATGTATGTTTTGGTGATCAATTTGTGAGTTCCGTGAACTTATGCATAGGGGTTGGCGCACGTTTTCGTCTTGACTCTCCGGTAGAAACTTTGGGGCACTCTTTGAAGTACTTTGTGTTGGTTTGAATAGATGAATCTGAGATTGTGTGATGCATATCGTATAATCATACCCACGGATACTTGAGGTGACATTGGAGTATCTAGGTGACATTAGGGTTTTGGTTGATTTGTATCTTAAGGTGTTATTCTAGTACGAACTCTATGATAGATCGAACGAAAAGAATAGCTTCTTGCTATTTTACTACGGACTCTTGAATAGATCGATCAGAAAGGATAACTTTGAGGTGGTTTCGTACCCTACCATAATCTCCTCATTTGTTCGCCGCTATTAATGACTTTGGAGTGACTCTTTGTTGCATGTTGAGGGATATTTATATGATCCAATTTGTTATTATTGTTGAGAGAACTTGCACTAGTGAAAGTATGAACCCTAGGCCTTGTTTCAACGCATTGCAATACCGTTTACGCTCACTTTTATCATTAGTTACCTTGCTGTTTTTATATTTTCATATTACAAAAACCTATATCTACCATCTATATTGCATTTGTATCACCATCTCTTCGCCGAACTAGTGCACCTATACAATTTACAATTGTATTGGGTGTGTTGGGGACACAAGAGACTCTTCGTTATTTGGTTGCAGGGTTGTTTGAGAGAGACCATCTTCATCCTACGCCTCCCACGGATTGATAAACCTTAGGTCATCCATTTGAGGGAAATTTGCTACTGTCCTACAAACCTCTGCACTTGGAGGCCCAACAACGTCTACAAGAAGGTTGTGTAGTAGACATCAACTTCCTCCACTGGGACCGTATTCGAGGAAAGTATCTTGCGGGAATTCTTTATGCTCCAATGCTGATGTAAGTACCTGTTGTATATCACTATATTTTTACATCAGCATGTATTTTGTTAATCAGTTTGAATCCAACCTTTATCTGATCTAAATTTAGTTGTAGCAAAATGTTAAAGGCGACAATGTTGATTTTTGTAAGTAAAATTGCCTATTAGTTTTGCATACTGAGTTACATGAGTGTACTATCTCATATCATTGACATTACTAAATTGTAGTGTTGCTCTGGTTGCCCATTCATTCATTGTGTCAATGTTGCTTTCGTATTAGCTTACCTAGCTGATGATAGCTATGCCATATTGTGTTAATTTGGTGTAGGCTAGTGTGGTCTGGTTGCCCAAACGTTCGTTGTGTCAATGTTGCTTTCCTATTATCTGACCTGGCCAATGATAGCAATGCTAGTGTGTTAATTTGGTGTAGGCTGCTGAAGATAAGAAGAGAAACTCTAAAAATAGCAAGGCAAACCCATTGTTTCTTTCCAATAAATCTAGGCCAGGTAATATGGCAATAACTCTTGATTAATCTGTTCGGTTCCCCTCCTAATTTATGTTATGATGTAGTGGTCGAGACACTCTCCACTATCAATAATACAAGTCTGCCAAAATCGCCAGCTAAATCTGTTCAGTTTCCTCTGTCTCGAATGCAATGGAAAAAATGTATGTTTGTGAACCAATTAATGGCTGAAGCAATGATGGAAATGGTGGAGGAATCAGAGGTGCACATTTGTGCGCAACAACAACTGATCAATGTTTTCAGAGACAGTGTAGCAAAGCAGCAAGAACTTGCCCACCTGCTTATGGGCGTCATCCGCGCTGAGGTTGCAGATTGTGACATTGTAGATCGTTAGGTTCTGTTCATTTATTTGCATTGGCATCAATCTTTGATTTCCCAGTGGATGTAATTTCCTGTAATATATGCTGGAGGTGCAACGTTTTTCCCTGTATGATGTACCTTTGCTTGATCGTTTTTGGTCATGTGCATAATTGCTCGTCGTAATGGGCTCAAATTATCTAATTGGGCCTAAAGACATGTACGAACTTTAGTGGGCCCATTAAGTTAATGGGTTGTTACCAGGCCGAAAGTTAATGGTCGGCCCAGTTACCTCCCAGGTTGTTAAAAGGCCGACATCAAAGCGGGCAACAGGTGGGCCCATTTGATTTCATGGGCCGTTAACAGGCTGATACTAAGGTCGGGCTACATATGGGCTAATTATACTGTGGGCCTTTAGCAGGCCGAAAGAGACAGTGGGCTCGTACTAGACCATGAAGAGCATGGGCCGCAAAGAGGCCGAAAGTCAGGTCGTACTGTAAATGGCCCAACTGTGTTGTGGGCCTTTAGCAGGCCAAATGAAAAACCAGGCTGGTATTGGACCATGAAGAGCATGGGCCGTTAAAAAGGCCAAAACTTAGGTCCGACTACAAATGGCCCAACTCATTTATGGGCCGTCAACAGGCTGAAAGACACACCGGGCCGGAAATTGGCGCAACACTTAAATTGGTCGCTAAAAGGCCGAAAGGTGTACATCCTGAAAATTGGCCCATCCCTTGAATGGGCCGTTAACAGGCCAAAACCACATCGGGCCGATATTGAGCCCAAATATATAGCGGGCTATTAACAGGCTCGAACTGACGATGGGCTGCAATGGTGTCAAATCGTTAACGGGCCATTGACGGGCCGAATTGGCACATCTCGTATGGGCCATGGGCTTAAATGGACCTGACACAAGTAGGTCTTATATGGGCCGGCCTGCTAGTTTTTACTGGGCCGGCCTTTTTCACCGGAATAGGCCACTGTTGGGCCGTGCCATGTGTCGACCTATCATAGGCGCCTCCTGTCCAATGAGTGGATGACATCTGTCCCAACGGTGAGCCAACACGTGTTTCCTCCGGCCAATGAGAATTTTACATGTGGAAAATCACCATTGGCCCGGGCTGTTAACGGGTTATCGGATCCAAATTGGAACCCGATAGCTTAACGGCGACCCATTACGGTGGATGCCACGTGTTGGTCACCCTTGACGAAAGCACTTCTATGACGTGTGATTATCGTCATGGAAGTGGACACTTCCGTGATGATAATTTTGGTAATGTCATGGAATACTTCTACGACAGCACATGTATGACTATCTTGATTCTGTCATCAAATCGTCATGGATGTACATGCATGACAGAAAACGTGACCTACTGTGACAAACACCTATCATCACGGAAGTGTTTATTTTCGTAGTGGTGTTCCTGGGCCTCCAAGTGCAGAGTTTTGTAGGACCGTAACAAATTTCCCTCAAGTGGATGACCTAAGGTTTATCAATCCGTGGGAGGCGTAGGATGAAGATGGCCTCTCTCAAACAACCCTGCAACCAAATAACAAAGAGTCTCTTGTGTCCCCAACACACCCAATACAATGGTAAATTGTATAGGTGCACTAGTTCGGCGAAGAGATGGTGATACAAGTGTAATATGGATGGTAGATATAGGTTTTTGTAATCTGAAAATATAAAAATAGCAAGGTAACTAGTAGTAAAAGTGAGCGAAAATGGTGTTGCGATGCTTGGAAACAAGGCCTAGGGTTCATACTTTCACTAGTGCAAGTTCTCTCAATAATGATAACATAATTAGATCATATGGCAATCCCTCAACATGCGACAAAAGTCACTCCAAAGTTCCTATCGCGGAGAACATAAGATGAAATTGCTTGTAGGGTATGAAACCACCTCAAAGTTATTCTTTCCGATCAATCCATTGGGCTATTCCTATAAGTGCCACAAACAGCCCTAGAGTTCGTAGTAAAATAACACCATATGACACACATCAATCAACCCTAATGTCACCTAGGTACTCCAATGTCACCACAAGTATCCGTGGGTCAATTATACGATATGCATCGAACAACTTCAGATTCATAATATTCAATCCAACACAAAGAACCTCAAAGAGTGACCCAAGATTTCTATCGGAGAAACAAGGATGAAAACGTGCATCAAACCCTATGCATAGATTACCCCAATGTCACCTCAGGAATCCGTGAGTTGAGTGCCAAAACATACATCAAGTGAATCAATAGAACACCCCATTGTCACCATGGGTATCCCACGCGAGACATACATCAAGTGTTCTCAAATCCATAATAGTATTCAATCCGATAATAGTGAAACCTCAAAGGTAAAAATCAATTCATCTTAAGAAGGTAGAGGGGGGAGAAACACCATACGATCCAACTATAGTAACAAAGCTTGCGGTACATCAAGATCGTGCCATATCAAAAACACGAGAGAGAGAGAGAGAGAGAGAGATCAAACACATAACTACTGGTACATACCCTCAGCCCTGATGGTGAACTACTCCCTCCTCGTCATGGAGAGCGCCGGGATGATAAAGATGGCCACCGGTGATGGTTTCCCCCTCCGGCAGGGTGCCGGAATGGGCTCCCGATTGGTTTTTCGTGGCTACAGAGGCTTGCGGCAGAAGAACTCCTGATCTAGGTTTCTTTCTGGTGGTTTCTGGATGTATAGGAATTTTTGGCGTCGGTTTCACGTCAGGGGGGTCCAAGAGGCAGCGACAAGCCATGGGGGCACGCCCTGGGGGGTGGGAGCACCCCCTGGGCTTGTGGTTGCCTCGGGACTCTTCTGGCTTGACTCCGATGCTCCTTGGGCTTCTTCTGCTCCATAAAAACTCACCGTAAATTTTCAGCTCGTTTGGACTCCGTTTGATATTCCTTTTCTGTAAAACTCAAAAACAAGGAAAAAACAAGAACTGGCACTAGGCTCTAGGTTAATAGGTTAGTCCCAAAAATAATATAAAATAGCATATAAATGCATATAAAACATCCAAGGTGGATAATGTGATAGCATGGAACAATCATAAATTATTGATATGTTGGAGACGTATCAAGGGTCCTGGGGGTTAAACCGGTTGGCAAGCTCTTGTGGCTCCCACTGAAAAACTGGCTCCTGATAGGGATCAGGGACTGGTGCCGGCTCAGGTACTAGGGGTTTTGATAGACCCCAAAATCTGTATATGTCCTCGGGCATAATGGTATACCTGCCTGAATAAATATCGAACAAAGAAGAGGCAGGCAGAGCAATAGTCTCAAAAGTACCCTCACTAAATACTAAGTTATAGGGGAGTCTCTTTTTCTTATCATTCTTAATAAAATCGTGTGCTACCATACTGTTATAGTCCAAATATCTAGTGCGTAGCAACATCTCCTCCTTCTCGTCAAGCCTAATGGGTATCTCAAAATGTTCAGCTAGGCGGGAAGCATAGATACCCCAAAAATAGGACCCCTCGAACGGTTTAAACTCAACCGTCGAGCAACCATAGTGCCCAAACTAAAAGTTCAGTCAGTGTATAGAGCATGGCGTAAAATGGCAAGGTCAGGAGCACTAAGGCCTCCACTCTCCCCACGACCAATCAAACAACTCCCAGCAAATAATGAATAATAGTGTAGAACAGGAAAATGTAAACTAGCCACTCTCGCTTCCAACACCCCTCTCTCTTCCCCCACAATAGCAATAATTCCCCAAAGAAGCTAATCGTCGTGCTTGGAACAGGCTTACAATCTTATGCTCTGAAGAAGACCTTGCTACCGATGGCTTCAAGGAAAGCTTCAAGTTTGGCTCCAAGCCCCCGACAATTGAGAAGTGGCGTGCGACGCCGTCTATTGAAGATTTAGATTATTATTCTTCAGCACCAACAGTTCATGCTCCTGATAACGCACAAGTATAGGGGACCGCAACAGTCTTTGAGGGTAGAGTATTCAACCCAAATTTATTGATTTCACACAAGGGGAGCCAAAGAATATTTGCAAGTATTAGTAGTTGAGTTGTCAATTCAACCACACCTAGAGAACTAAATTTATGTAGCAGAGTGATCAGCATAGCACAGTAGTATGGTAATTTAATAGCAATAGTAACAATAGCAGTGGTAACAGTAACAGTAGCAATAGCAGTTTTATAATGATGGTGATAGCAGCAGCAATATCAATAGTAACTTAGCAAGATCAATATGCACAAGTCATAGGCATTGGATCAGTGATGGATAATTATGTTGGATAACATTCATCATGTAACAGTTATAACCTAGCTAGGGCGATGCAGAACTAGCTCCAATTCATCAATGTAATGTAGGCATGTATTCCGTATATAGTCATACGTGCTTGTGATAAGAACTTGCATGACATCTTTTGTCCTACCCTCCCGTGGCAGCGGGGTCCATGTGGAAACTAAGGGATATTAAGACTTCCTTTTAATAGAGAACCAGAACAAAGCATTAACACATAGTGAATACATGAACTCCTCAAACTACGGTAATCACCAGAAAGAATCCCAATTATTGTCACCTTGGGGTATGCGGATCATAACACGTAATAGGTGTGTATAACTTGTAAGATAGGATCATGAAAACATAAATGGTTAAGATCTGAAATCATGGCACTCTGGCCCTAGTGACAAGCATTAAGCATAGCAAAGTCATAGCAACATCAATCTCAGAACATAGTGGATACTAGGGATCAAGCCCTAACAAAACTAACTCGATTACATGATAAATCTTATCCAACCCATCACCGTCCAGCAAGCCTACGAAGGGATTACTCAATCCTGGTGGTGAGTATAATGGAATTGGTGATCAAGAAGGGTTGGGGATGATGATGACGATGAATCCCCCTCTCTGGAGCCCCAAACAGACTCCAGATCTGCCCTCCTTATGAAGAACATGAGGCGGCAATGGCTCCGTATCTTGAAACGCGATGAGACTTCTTCCCTTATTTTTTCTCAAGAAATAAGAATTTATAGATTTGGAATTAGGGTCAGCGGAGCCTCGTGGGACCCACAACACACCCTGGTGCCTTGTGGACAGCAGGGGCCCTCTCCAGTGGGTCTTGGCTCCAGTGTTTTTTATCTATTCCATAAAAAATCTCCAAAAAGTTTCATCCAATTCCAAGAACGTTTATTTCTACACAAAAACAACAACATGGTAGTTCTGCTGAAAACAACGTCAGTCTGGGTTAGTTTCATTCAAATCATGCAAATTAGAGTCCAGAGGAAGAGCAAAAGTGTTTGGAAAAGTAGATATGGCAGATACATATCAAATAGCTTCGCTGTAGATGGCTCCAGAACCTATATCTGACAATATATGAGGTATGTTGTAGGGGTTCTTGGAACGATCAAAGAAGGTGTTGTGCTCTCTGCAGCTTAAGACACTGAAGGAGCAATCTGTGGAAGCAGCACTGTGAAGCCTTGGTAGTCTATGCATTGGCTTCTGGATCAGCAGCCTATTATTGATGTTGAATTCATACTAGGGTCCAGGCACTTCAGGAGGAGTGAGATTTGGCCATTGGACACGCACTAGTTGAACTTCAGGCCCTGATTTATCTTTAGACACATTAGCTTCACTAGCTTCAGCTTCATCGGCTTCAGCCACAGTGGTTTCAGTCGTTATGGCTTCAGCAGTAGTGATGATAGCCTCAGGTGCCATAGTGGCAGCAATGGTTTTAGAAGCGAGAGCTTGATTGTCTTTGTCGGATCTCGGGTTCCGGCAAAACCCTTAAGGTTTGAACTCTGGGGTGCGCGCGGAGTTCTTTCCCTCCTACCGATCCACGCCCTAGCTCGCTAAGATCTCACGGATGAACTCGACGAACTCGCAACACAGAAAGACACGAGATTTATACTAGTTCAGGCCACCGATGTGGTGTAATACCCAACTCCAGTGTGTGGTCGTGGATTGCCTCTTGGGCTGATGATGAGCAGTACAAGGGGGAGAACAGCCTCCTTAGGTTGAGGTGTTCTTGTGCTTGGTGAACTTGTGCGGTGAGAGCGTGACCTCATCTCTCCTCTACTGTGGTGGCTAGCTCTACTTATATAGGCCCTGGTCCTCTCCCCAAATATTGAGCGGGAAGGGAGCCAACAACGGCGGGCAAATTTGAAAGGGGACAGCTGGTACAAGCTATCCTGACAAAAGCGGTCTTCGCCTGCAAAAGGCTCTGATGATGACGCCGTCTTGGGCTCCATGGTGACCTCCGTCTCGCCGTCCTGCTGGTCTTGGTCTCGTTCCACGGATATGGAAACCTTTGCTTGACGCCTCGGTACTCCGCGCCTGCGCCTGCTTCTTTAGCACCAAAGAGGAAACAAGGACGCCGCACGCCTTGGCGCCTGCCTGGTGCCGATCGTCATGGCCCACGTCACGAGAGCCTCGTGAGGTTTGCCTCGCCTTGATATCTCCGCTCCTCATTAGCCTGCCTGGCTAGGCCGCTCCTGAGGAGGTCTTGCATCGTCCGCCTCGCGAGGCTTGGCCCCTCGCGAAGGTCTTGATTGCCTTGTTGATGAAGATGGGTCATACGGCCCGCTAGCTTAGCCACGCCATGGCCGCAGGCAGGCAAGTCTGGGGACCCCCGTTCCCAGAACGCGGACAGTAGCCCCCGGGCCCAAGGCGCGCTCGGGCTTGGCTTTGGGCCGAAGCCAAGGGTCAAGTACGGAGCGCCGCGGGCCCCAAAAGCCTACGGCCTCGGTTGACGCATGGCGGTTGATTCGACGTGGGCGTCTCAGCTTCCCCACGCTGCCTCGGCAACTGCTCGACTTGACAAGTCCCTTTGACGAGTGGTGGCTGCACCCGATCGGCCTAGTGGGGCCCCGCGAGAACCCCGTCGACGTGGTTCCCTTCCTTGCCGCCAGTGCCGAGCTCGCCCCAGGTGAGGGTGCAGGAGGGTGAGCTCCGACGGAGGCCGGTGGCTTAAGTGCTGAGGAGCACATGTTGTGCGGCGATCCTGGGGCGTAGTCCTCAGGAGCTTGCGACCCCTTCCCCGAGACGTCGGTCGCTGAGGAGACGCGGCATGCGACTCCCGAGGCCAAGGCCCCGGAAGCCTCGGGAGGTTGTGGTGAGACGGCGCCTGGCTATTCGCCGCAGCCGGGCACCCCTGAAGCTGTCCTTCCAAGCTCTTCCTTGACCTCGCCCCGCGCTGGCCGCCATGTTCAGCGCTTCGGTCGGCTTTGCATGGACTTCGAGGAGCTCCGCAAGAGGAAATGATCCCCGAGCGGCAACAACATCTTCGGGCCGCTGAAGCGAAGGAAGTACATCGCCATCGACACGTGAGTACCGTACTGTTATGGCTTCTTGCATGCTATTTTCTTCTCCTGACGTCAGTCCTTCGGGGCTCCTTCTGTCGAGGCTGCCGCATCTCCTGAGAAGCTGCCTCCTCCTTCCTCGACTCCCCCGTCGGCCTCGAGCGTTCCGGGTCTGCTTGCCGCTCCTGGAGCAGGGTTGGTTGAAGGAGCGCTCCTGCCTTCGTGGCGCGCTGAGCCTGCGGCTTCGTTGCCCCTCCCCCACGGTCTGGCGTGGAGCTTGGCGGGCGTGCCCAAGGCCCCTCCTCTGGTCATGGATTGTAGCTGGTTGGCCTCGATCTTCGGCTCCTCTTCAAGCAGCGAGCCCCGATTGGCTTGGGCTCCTCACTAGGACCGGTTGACACCAGGTGCAGCACCAGCCCCTAGCCCCCTGCTGAAGGGCGGTGCACCGCTTGATGCCCCGCCCGTGGCCCCCGAGGGGGAGGACAAGGTGGGCCGAGCGTTCGAGCGCGTGCGGAGCGTAGTTCGCCATGAGCTCTTCCAGGAGGCAATGGGCGCAATGAGCCAACTTGGTGAAGAGCTCGCGGGTGTTGACTCGCGCCTTGAGGCTGAGGGTCTTCGGCTGGTGGAGGAACGACGCAAGCTGAGGGTGGCTATCAACCTTGGCCGCTACCAGCGCGAACTTCAGAACGCGAAGGCCGAGGCGTCCCTCAAGGTTTCCCGCGAAGCTTGCTCCCGAGCCTTGGAGGAGGCTCGCGAGGCTGACTGCCGCCGCGAGGCTGCGGAGAAGCGCGCGTGGGAGCTCCAGGCCTGGAGTGCATCCCTCGAGCAGCAGGTGGAGGCGCGCAGAGCTGCTCTTGCGTCGCTGAGGGGGACGCCTGCCGAGGAGGAGGACATCCGGAAGCGCGAGGAGGTGCTGGCGCTGGAGGCCGTGGAGCGCAGCCTCGAGCTCGAGCAACTGGAGACAAGGGAGCGTCAAGTTGCTCAAGCAGAAGATGCCGTTGGGGTTCGTGAGGCTAAGGTGTAGGAGGAGGTCGACCGCCGGGTGGCCGAGGTTCACGCAGATCTAGAGGGTAGGTATGATTTGAAATTGAAGCTCGCAGGGACGGAAGGTGCGGGTAGGGCCGCTGCCCTCAGGCCCAGGTTGGACAAGGCGGAGAGGCGTGGGAATGCCGCGGCCGCCGCCCTGGTCACGGCACAGGCGGACTTGGCCTCCGCCCGTGCCGAGCTGCTTTCCCTTCAGAAGCGAGTTGACGACGTCGAGGCTGCTGCGCGGAAAAACAGGGAGGAAGTGCTCCAACGGCGGACGTTGGAGCGTGAGCACGCTCCCATGCTTCAGAATCTCCGGAACAGGGCTAATACCGCCATGGGCTACATCTCAGACGAGAATGCACCGCCTCCTCACTCAAATGACTATGCCAGCCACCTGACCTTCTTCACCGATGTCGGGTGGTTGGTGCGACATATGCCAAGGGATGGCTTATCATTGTGGGAGCCAATAAAATGTCGCCGGTGCCCGGAAACGGGATGAGGCGAAGACATGCACGCCGGCGAATCTTACCCAGGTTCGGGGCTCTCCGAGGAGATAACACCCCTAGTCCTGCTCTGCGGGGTCTCCGCATGATCACTAGATCGATAAAGGGTAGCTACAATCGCTCCTAGAGCTGTTGAGATCAAGGGAGAAGAAGAACAAGGCTAGCTCTTGCTTCTCTCTATCTATGGTGTGTGTGCTATGCGTGGGTGTTAACCTAGAAGCCAACCCTTTGCATGGGGGCTCCGGGGGGTTTATATAGGCCTACCCCCCGGGGGTACAATGGTAATCCGGCTGAGAACTGGTCCCAGCCGTCAGTGTCTACGCTCACCGGCTTCTCTGCCGGCTGCTGGGTCCCGCCGGCTGGTGGGTCCCGCCGGCTGCCGGCTACTTGGTCAACAGGCCGGCCCCACCGCCCAGGGTCTTGTCGGCGGCTGCTTGCTGTAGCCGCGCCTCTGATGATGAGGGCTTTGTCGAGGTAAGCGTGGCTACAGTGATCCGCCTCGGGGGCTATCACTGTAGCCTCACCTCGTCTTGTCTCCTTAATGGGGCTCCTTCTTCGAGGAAGGGAGTAGCCGGCTTCTGGAGGCCGGCTATACTCTTGGCCGACTAGGAAAAGCCGGGCCCCCTTCGCGCCTCTCTCTGGCTGAAGGGGCCCGCAGTCCTCAGGCCATACAGGAGTGGGTCGTGGATGACGTCGAGGCTAGCGTGGCTACAGTGCCGAGCCGCACGGGAGATGCCCCTCCCGTACGGCCTCCTGTAGCCATGCCCGCCTCGGGCTTCGGGGGTCGTGGGCCGCACTGTGGCCACACCCCATTACGTCGCTGTTATGTAGGAGTGGTTGTGGTCTTGGCCGGCTCCTAGGAGTCGGCGTCCTTCTTGGCCGGCTTCTTGGAGTCGGTGAGGCTGGGTCGCCTTCCGAGAGTCGGCTTTAGTGGTAGCCGGCCGGGGAAGGCGGCCCAAATGCTTGGAGTGCTTGAAGGCCCAAAGGCCTGATAAATTTTCCGAAGACCCAGGGGTAGTCGGTTAGGCTACCCGTGGCCATTTAATCTGACAGTAGTCCCCGAAGCTGGTTGGGCTTCGAGGTGGAGTGGGGTTCAAGAAGCTCGATCAGCTTCCTATCGTGACAAGCCGGCAGCTGGGAGCCGGCCTTGGTCAGGCGCGCCGCCTTAGTCGAATTCTTCTGGAGTCGGGGGGCGGGAATCCGCAGGCACGTGCACCGGGCCGCGGGCCGGCCTCGGGCCGTTGGCGTGCCACGTGGCCAGAAAGCCTGCCAGCCCACGCGCGTGACGGGACGTCGCCGCAGGGAGGGGGCCCGCCACGTCCGTGCCCCGGCCCAGGCGCGGATCCTTTGTATCCCGAAACCGCCCGCACGTTCCGTGCGGCAGTTTCGGCTCGCACTTATGCGTAATAAACGCGAGACGTGGGGGGAGTGGGCGCAGTTAATCCCACGTCTCCCCCCACGTCCGGCCTCTGCGGTCGCGTGAGGCTATAAGTAGGGGGAGGTGGAGGGCGCAGGCCCTCGCACGCTCCTCCTACTTCCACCGTCTTCTTGCCTTGCTCGTTCTCGCGACAGCGCCTCGCCGCCGCGCTCTTCCTCCGCACGCTCCTCCGCCGCCGTGCTAGCTTCCGCTATGCCTCCCCACGTAGAGCAGCTTGGCGGGGATTGGGACGGCTCCATCGTCCATAACGACCACATCGACTTCCTCCGCGACACCCGGCGTCTGCCCAGCGCGGACAAAGTGGAGGTCTGCCTCGCACCGGAGAAGGAAATCAGGCCGGCGCCGCGGGAGGGCGAGCAGGTGGTCTTCCGCTCACACTTCCTGCGCGGCTTCGGCCTGCCAGTGAGCGCCTTCTTCCGCTCCTGGCTGGAATTCTATCAGCTCCAGCCGCACCACCTCACCCCCAATGCGGTGGTGCTGCTGTCGGCCTTCGTCACCCTGTGCGAGGGCTATCTCGGCATCCTCCCCACCCTTGAGCTCTGGGGGGAGTTCTTCCAGTCGAAGCTGGGCACGCGCAGTAAAGGCATGCCGGCTCATACTGGCGCCTTCATCGCGTCGCGGAGATCGGGCGCCGACAACCCCTTCCCCGTCATCATGCTGATCCAATCGGTGAAGAAGTGGCAGAAGTCGTACTTCTACGTGCGGAACATCGCTCCACGGGGCGACTACATCAACCTGCCGGCTTACGTAGCCGGCCCACCGGCGGGGAGGCTGCCCCAGTGGTCCTTCCAGGCGGTGACGCTGTCGCAGGGAGGAAACGCCGCCATCGCCCGCCTGCGGGTGATGGTCCAGTCGGAGGGCCTGACGGGGCCCGACCTCCTGGCCGCGTTCGTCACGCGCCGGGTCCTTCTGCTCCAGAGCCGGCCTCATCTGATCTGTCAGATGAGCGGCCAGCTCGATCCAAGCCGAATGTGCACCAAGGAGATGCCGCAGCCCGACGCCGCCGACATGGTGAATTACCTCGCCAACTGCCAACTTTCCGAAGACTGGCAATTCGGCAAGGAGTCATATAGCCGTGCCAATCCTCCGCCTACGGTACGCTCCCCTCGTCTCTTTTTCTCTCTCTCTCTCAGCTTTGTCGCCGAGTTCCTCTGGGCCGACTCTAACTCAGTCGGCTTGCTCTTTTGACAGAGTCCTCTGCTTCGGCCGGCCGGCGGGACAGACGTGGAGCGCCGCTTCGTCCCCGACCGGACCAAACACGACCAAGAGGACCCCGACCTGGGGGCGGTCCATATGGAGGATGCCATCGAGCCGGCCGGTGGCCAAGCCGGCGGCGAAGCAGGCGGCTCCGGGTTCACTGCTACCTTCGACAACTGGCCGGACGAGGACGAAGCCGAAGCCGTCCCGCACCGCCAGCCGGCATCCGGACGCGGCGCGGGCTCCTCCGGCGTGCAGCCTGCTCGGGGTAGAGGTCAGAAACGTCGCGCCGCCCAGGGCATGTTCGGCAGCCGGACGAAGAAGCCCAGGGGTGGGGCGGCAGCCACCAGGCGGGAAGAGGCGGCTCGCTTCCGCAAAGTGGTGAAGCAGCCGCAGACTGTGTCGGCGTAAGTTCTCTCTTTCTATGTACTCTCCTTCTTTCTTTTCTTGGGTGGTTCTTGAACCTTCGTCTTCTTTTTCAACGGTCAGAGCTCCGCTGTCACTTGAGCGGGCGGCTGCCGGCTCCGTCGTCGAGTCGCCAGGGGGCTCTGGGAGCACCACCCGCCGCGTAGATCCCCGAGCCGCCCTCCTGGAGGCGACAGAAAGGAACGCGCGGGAGGTACGGGAGGAGCAGGAAGCGCGGGAGGCGGAGGCACGAAGGGCAGCCGCCTCCCAGGCAGCTCGGGAGGAGGAGGCAGCGAAGGCGCTCGCTGAGGCCGTAGCCAAGGCCCAGGCAGAGGCCGAGGCGGCGGCAGGGGACGCTTTGATGGTCACCCCCCTGCGCACCATGGCGCCAGGGGACGTGGATCCCTCGCCAGGGGGAGCCAGCGGTTCCCAGCCGGGGCTGGGAGGAAGCGGCGACGACGTCATCATCTTGGGGGAGGCGCCGGGGCCGACTCCTCCGACTAGGGCGGCCCAAGGCAGCCAGCCTGAGCCTGCGCCCGCACAGTCGGCGGAGGGCGAGCCGGTGGCGGTCCGGGTTCCGCCAAGCCGGCGTGCAGGGAAGGCCGCGTCGGAGCCGCAGAAGGCTGCGTCGGAGCCACAGCCGGCCGTGGGGTCCAGCTCGTCGGCCCGAGACGCGGAGGCGGCCAGCGCTACCTCGGGGTGGACGCCGGGCGGAGGAACAGCCGTGGTGAACGTCGCTGCACAAGACGTCCGGACCCGGCTCCAAAGCCAAGCCGCGGCGCTGAGACAGTTCACCGACGAATTCCTCGCAACGCGGGCAGCCATCAGGGTTAGCATTCCTATCTTGTTCTTTCTTGATCTTGATTTCTCTCGTGGGGGCGCGTCAGCGCACCCACTTGGTGTAGTCCCCGAGTTCCGAGTCGGCTGCTGAGCAGGCGGCTTGGAACTTCTTGGAGATTTTGTCTTTGCTGCTTTTGTTCTCACTTCGGTCTTCTGTCCGTCTTGCAGGACTACCACAACCTCCGAGCGGCCGCCTTCAACTCCCAGGCTCGGGAGCTGACCCAGAAGACCGCCGATCTTACTGAGAGCCGAGGTATGTGACTTGATCTTTATCTCATGTGGGGGATCTTTATCTCATGTGGGTGTAGTCCCCGAGATTCGGGCCGACTGCTGAGCAGTCGGCTCGGATCTTCCTGGATGATTTCTCATTGTTCTTCTTCTTCTTCTTCTATCTCTGCAGCGGCCAACGCCGGTCTGAGGGCACAGCTGGGGGAGTCCCAGACTGCTCTTCGTGCCAAGGACGCGGAGCTCGCCGCCTTGGTGCAGGAGCGCGACCGCCTGGTCAAGAAGCTGGCCGACCAGGAGGAAGGCCACAAGGCGGCGCTGAAGGCTGCGCAGGATCGCGAAGCTACCCTCCAGGCCGAGTTTGAGACAGAGGCGGCCGGCTGGGCAGAGGCCAGGCAGACTCTGGTCTCCGGCTATGGCCAGATTGAGGATCTAGTTGACGGTAAGTCGTCTACCCCTTCGTCCTTTCTTGCCATCTGCCACTTTGGCTTGTTTTTCTGATTTTGGTGTTTTTCTTTTCTTTTGTCCTTCGCGCAGAGTACTTCCCTGACTACTCAACTGCCGCCAACCAGGCCATCGAAGCCCGTCGCCAGGCGAAGAGGCAAGCCGGCTTCGAGATCTCGCCAACCGCCGGCCGCCGCTGGAAGAACAGCTCCTGGCGATCCAGGCTCTCATCCAGCCGGCTCACAGGCTGCTCCGCCGGCTTCAGCGCGCGGGATCGCAGGTCTTGGCCGCCCTCTGGCCCGGCCAAGTGGTCCCTCGCACCCCCAGTCAGACCGCCGACTGGCTGGAGGTGGCAGTCGGCCGCTTCGAGGCTTGGAAGGCGTCAGTAGCTCGCCCCGGCGCCAAGCGGGCGCTGGAGTTCATCAAGGCCTGGTATCCCGGCCTGAACCTGGACCAGCTGGCTACCTGGCGGCAGCAAGCCGACATGGAGCTGGAGCCGGCGTGGCAGCCATCATTCGGCTGGCTTCAGCGATCGCCGACTACACCGACACCAACGTCTTCGCCCCCAAGGTGGACGACAATGGAGTCACCCAGCCGGAAGATTGGTTCGGGCTGGACCCGGCGTACGACGAGGACTCGGCGGAGGAGATCGACGCGACGAGGGTGAAGAGGAGGAGGAGGAGGGTGAAGACGCCGAGCCGGCTGGCGGAGTAGCTGGCCAGCCTGACCGCACCTCCAGCACTACGTCGCGTGTGAGTGCGTCTCCTGCCGCGGGAGGTGGTCAAGCCGGGACCAGCTAGGCGGCCACTCCTTCAGCCGGCGAGGCCGCCTTCACCAACCAGCTCGGCTTTCCTGTCGCGCCTTAGTCTTCTTTCTTTTGTTTTCCTGTCTTGTTACTTTTGAACAATGTTTGGTTAAGTCTGCACAATTCCACCCACTGGGTGTATTCAAACTCAAGTCTGTTGCCAGCCTGTGGGCGGCTTTATGTATATAAGTTATGCAATCGGTCTATCCTTGTACTTTCGCTTTTTGTCCTTCTGCTTTTTTCCTTTGCCGCCCTCCCTTGGTTGCCGCCTCCCCAGTCAAACAGTTGCTCTGCAATCTGTGGCCGGGGGGTGCCTGGCCGATTGGGGAGGGGGAAGTACTTTTAGCTCGCCGGACTTAAGCTAAGTTTTTTAGGAAGCCGGCTAGCCGGCTGTTTTGACAGCCAGCAGGCATGTTTGGAGGCCGTCTCTTTGCTATATAGGTTAGTTGTTCCTTAGCCGTTTTTCGTGTGGGCGTCCTTTATGTCTTCTCTCTTGCTAGTCGGACAGTCAGTTCTTTGAGCTGCGACTTTCAACAAGAGAGGACTTGGGAGTCGGCGCACTACTTTGCTAACTTCGGGAAGAACTTTGAATATAGCTCAAGGTGGCCAGTCCCCGGGCCGACTAGTCGGACCCGGTGCCGGACAAGAATTCAAAATGTAATAATACATTCATGGATATGATACTCGTTATTCATAGATAAACAAAAAGGCAGTCCCCGAGTACTGGTCGGGGGGCCTGTTGGTTTGTACTTAATACAAAAGGGGTAGCGTGATACATACTGCTTTTCAGCTGTAAAATCGTCTTAGGAGGTTTGCGTTCCATGGTCGCTCCGACTCCTTGCCGGAGTCGTCTCTCTTGCGTGCTCTTGGTTTTTGCGCGTCGATCAAGTAGTAGGAGTCGTTGCCGAGTGCCTTGCTGACGACGAAAGGGCCTTCCCAAGGGGCCGAAAGCTTGTGCTGGCCGGCTGTTCGCTGGATCAGCTGGAGCACAAGGTCGCCCTCTTGGAAGGATCTTGGCTTGACCTTGCGGTTGTAGTAGCGGCGCAGGCCTTGCTGGTAGATGGTGGACCGGCTGAGGGCTAACAGCCGGCCTTCTTCTAGTAGGTCGACGCCGTCTTCTCTTGCTTCTTTGGCTTCCTCCTCCGTGTACATGGTGATCCGAGGTGAGTCGAACTCGATGTATGTTGGGATGACGGCCTCGGCACCGTACACAAGGAAGAAGGGAGTGAAGCCGGTTGACTTGTTGGGTGTAGTGCGCAGACTCCAGAGGACAGCCGGCAGCTCTTCGAGCCAGCAGCCGGCCGATCGTTCTAGTGGTACAACCAGTCGGGGCTTGATGCCGGAGATGATAAGTCCATTTGCTCGCTCGACCTGGCCGTTTGACTGCGGGTGGGCAACGGACGCTAAGTCCAGTCGGATGCCCTGCATCGTGCAGAAATGTGCCAGTGCGCCTTTGGCGAAGTTCGTGTCGTTGTCGGTGATGATGCTGTGCGGCACGCCGTACCGAGTAGTAATGTCGGTGATGAATGTCACGGCAGTCGGCCCGTTCAGCTTCTTAATTGGCTTGGCTTCAATCCACTTTGTGAACTTGTCCACCGCAACGAGTAGATGTGTCAAGCCACCGCGGGCTGTCTTGAAAGGGCCCACCATGTCCAGTCCCCAGACGGCAAAAGGCCAGGTGAGGGGAATGGTCTTGAGGGCAGAAGCTGGCAGGTGTTGTTTGGAACTGAAGACTTGACATCCTCTGCAGCTCTTGACTATTTCTTTAGCATCCTCCAAGGCAGTCGGCCAGAAGAACCCATGGCGGAAAGCCTTGGCCACGAGGGATCTTGAGGCGGCGTGATGGCCGCATTCGCCTTGGTGGATGTCTTTGAGGATTGCCACTCCTTTTTCTGGCTCGACGCAACGCTGGAAGACTCCAGTGACGCTGCGCTTCACGAGCTCCCTGTTGATTATTGTGTATGCTGCGGCTCGTCGTTGCACTAGTCTTGCTGCGATCTCATCAGCCGGCAGCTCTCTGCTGACTAGGAACTTGAGGATGGGCTGGGCCCATGAGGGAGCTGTGACTTCTTCTGCTGTTAATGTGGCCACCATGACTCGGGTGGGTGGGTTGGGTGTTGCATTGGAGTCGACCACCGCTTCTTGTGTCGTTGCAGTCCCCGGGCCGACTGCTGCAGTCCCCGGGCCGGGTTCTGAAGTCCCTGGGCCGGGTGCGACTACGTCAGTCCCCGGGGCAGTCGTCGAAGTCCCCGTGCCGCCTGCAGGATTTCTTGAGCCGGATCCGGCTGTTTCCGGCGCAGGCGGTACGAAGATGGAATCCGACTCTGGAGACGGCTTGATGGACGGCTTGAGGAGGCGCTGGAGGTAGACGCCGGTCGGTATGGCCTGTCGGGTGGAGCCGATACGTGCTAGGGCATCTGCTTGGTCGTTGTCGGCCCTTGGCACGTGAAGGAACTCGCACCCTTCGAAGTATCCGCTCATCTGCTGGACGAGGAAACGGTAGCTCGCCATGTTCGCGTCCTTGGCGTCCCAGTCGCCAGATGATTGCTGGACCACCAAGTCTGAGTCGCCGTAGCACAGGATCCGGCGTAGGCCGAGTTCTTTGGCTAGCCGGAGCCCATGTACGAGCGCCTCGTACTCGGCCATGTTGTTGGAGGCGGCGAAGTGGATCTGCAGCGTGTACTTGAGCTTGTCGCCTTTGGGAGAGGTGAGGACGATGCCGGCTCCCAAGCCGGTGCGCATCTTGGACCCGTCAAAGTGCATCCGCCAATGGGTAGAGTCGGGAGCCGGCGGTAAGTACTGGGTCTCGGCCCAGTCGACGAGGAAGTCGGCCAATGCTTGCGACTTGATGGCGGTGCGGGGTTGATAGAAAATCGTGTAGGGCGCCAAGGCAATGGCCCATTTGGCCACCCGGCCGGATGCATCCCGGCTGCCTATGATCTCGGCAAGCGGGGCAGTGCACACGACCGTGATGGGGTGCTCTTGGAAGTAGGGCTTCAATTTCTTGGCAGCGAAGTACACCCCATAGCACATCTTCTGGTAGTGCGGGTAGTTTTGCTTTGAGCTGGACAGTACTTCGCTGAGATAGTAGACCGGCCTCTGGACCAGCTGGGCTCGGCCTTCCTCCGGGCGCTGGACCACAACAACAGTGCTGACGACTCGGCTTGTCGCGGCGATGTAGAGGAGCATGGGCTCCTTCTCAGTCGGCGCGGCCAGGACAGGCGGAGTGGTCAACATTTTCTTCAACTCATGGAAGGCTTGGTCGGCTTGATCATTCCACTCAAAGTGAGTGGACTTCTTCATGAGTCGGTACAGGGGGAGAGCCTTTTCTCCTAGTCGGCTGATAAAACGGTTCAGTGAGGCTAAGCAGCCAGTGAACTTCTGCACATCTCGCAGTTTGGTGGGAATCTCCATCCTCTCGATGGCCTTGATCTTGACAGGGTTGCACTCAATGCCGCGTTCGGAGACCAAGAAGCCTAGCAGCTGGCCGGCTGGCACTCCGAACACGCACTTCTCAGGGTTGAGCTTGATCTGGAATCGGCGCAAGTTGGCGAATGTTTCCTTCAGGTCTTCCAGCAAGGTACCGCGCTTCTCTGTCTTCACCACAATGTCGTCTACGTAGACGTGGGCATTTCTGCCGAGTTGTTTCAAGAGACATTTCTGCATGCAACGTTGAAAAGTGGCACCGGCATTTCTCAAGCCGAATGTCATTGTCAGGTAGCAGAAAGCTCCAAAGGGTGTAATGAAGGCAGTCTTCAGGCGGTTAGCCGGGTCCAACTTGATCTGATGATACCCTGAGTGTGCATCCAAAAAACTTAACAACTCGCATCTGGCTGTGGAGTCTATCACTTGGTCAATCCGTGGCAAAGCAAACGGATCCTTTGGACAGGCCTTGTTCAAGCTTGTGTAGTCTATACACATGCGCCACTTGTTATTCTTCTTCAAAACAAGAACTGGATTGGCAAGCCATTCTGGAAAGAACACTTCCATGATGAAGCCGGCTGCAAGGAGCCGGGCTATCTCTTCTCCCACGATTCTTCGCTTCTCTTCTGATAGTCGGGGAGGGGTTGCTTGACCGGCTTCGCATCGGCTCGGACATGTAACTTGTGCTCGGCGAAATCCTTCGGGACACCCGGCATGTCCTTTGGGGACCATGCAAAGATGTCTCGATTCTCACGGAGGAAGTCGACGAGCTCGCCTTCCTATTTACTGTCCAAGTTCGCCCCAATCACGGCGAACCTCTCCGGGTGCTCCGGGTCTAGAGGTATCTTCTTTGTCTCTTTTGCAGGCTAGAAGGAGCCCTGCGCATCACAATCCTTGGGGTTGGGGGACAAGGCCGGCTGCTTGCCGGCCATGGCCACAACCCGCTCCAACATCTTCTTCTCTTCGGCCACCACGAGGGACTCGGCTAGCCGGCTGCTGGCCATGGCACACTCGATGGACTTCTTGTAGTCGCCGGCTACCGTGATGATCCCCTTCGAGCTCGGCATCTTCATCTTTAGGTAGGCGTAGTGGGGCACAGCCATGAACTTGGCCAAGGCAGGTCGGCCAAGTAGTGCATGATAGGGGCTCTCCAGATCCACCACCTCGAACCATATTGCTTCCCGGCGAAAGTGATCTTTGTCTCCGAAGAGAACATCCATCTTGATCTTGCCGATTGGAGAGCAAGATAGGCCGGGTACGATACCATGGAAGACGGTGCGGCTCGGCATGAGCTGCTTCGCTTTGATGTTCAGCTTATCCATGGTATCGCGGTACAGTATGTTGATACTGCTTCCGCCGTCTATCAGGACGCGGGAAAATCTGGCAGCTCGCCTCTCGTCGCAAGGGTGACGTCCAAGACCATAGCATAGGAGCCAGGCGAAGGCATCACCTCTGGGTGGTCCGCCTGGCTCCAGCTGATGGGCTTTTCCGACCAGTGCATGAACTCGGCGGTGCTAGAGGCAACTGCGTTTACTTCTTGGTGCTGCCGGCGTCGGCTGCGCTTGTCGTCGACTTGACTTGTGAAGACGACGTAGGCGTCGTGCGCTTCGGGGAACTCGTCTTGGATGGCGCCGACTGCCGGTCGGGCCGCCGGCTGCTGGGGAGCTGGAGGCGGCGGGCCGGGAGGCGGAGGCGGCACCATCCCTTCGCCCTTGGTGATGCGGGTGAGCCAGTGGCATTTCCGTGTTGTATGGTTGGACGGCTTTGCGCCGCTGTGGAACTTGCAGGGAGCATCGAGTGCTTGTTCGTAGGAGAAAGACGGCTGCCAAGGCGGCCGTCCACCCTTCTTCTTGGGAGCGGGCCGCTCTTCGGGCTGCTCGTATTCAACTGTGGCCACCTGCCGACTGGAGGAAGTTGGCATGGGGCCCTTGCGCTTTTGGTCGTTCTGGTAGGGGCGCAGGTTAGGGTCGCCAGCCGGCGTCTTGGGAGCCGGAGCAACTACCTTCCCCGAGGCGTCCACTCGGAGCTCGGTCTTCATGGAGGAGCCGGCAGTGGCATACTTGTCGGCGGTGATCAGCAACTCATCGAGGGTAGCCGGCTCGTTGCATAGGAGTCGGTGCTTGAGGAGGGTGCCCTCTCGGCACCCGGCAGTGAAATATCGATGGCCTGGACCTCGTGCACTCCCTCGCAGGAGTTGCGGAGCTCGACCCATTGCGTGAGGTAGTCGCGGGTCGACTCGTTGGGCCCCTGGACGCAGAGGGAGAGCTGGCGAGGCTTGGGAGGCCGCTTGTAGGTGCTGGTGAAGTTGCGGACGAAAACTTCGGTGAAGTCCAGCCAGCTATTGATGCTGTAGGGCTTGAGGCTGTTGAGCCATGTGCGCGCCGTGCCTTGCAGCATCAAGGGGACGTACTTCACGGCGACGCGCCGATTGCCGTTGGCGATGCTGACGGCTGTGGAGTAGTCGATGAGCCAATCTTCCGGCTTCACCGAGCCGTTGTACTTGGGTGTGTCTCTGGGGAGCGAGAACCCTTTGGGTAAGGGCTCGTCGCGGATGCGGGGGCCAAAGCATGGCGGGCCGACATCGTCTTCTTCTTCTAGCGCCAAGGATCGAGCCAGGCGGTCGATCCTGTGGCGGGCGTCGTTTTCGCCGACTCCTTCTCGGCGGCCGAGTCGGTCGCCAAGAGTCGGATGGGTGACAGGCGGTGGAGTGAGGCGTCTTTCTCTTCGAGGCGGGGGAGGAGGCAGGTTTCCCTCGTGCTCTACAGCTCGAGGGCGGCCATCCGCGTCGCGCTCGATGGTAATGCGAGTCCGGCTGCGGCTTGCAGCCGGCTCCTTGTCTTTCTTCTGGCGCGCGCCACTCGCAGTCGGCGAGCGGGACGTCGCGGCGTGCTCCCGGCGCGGGGGATGGCTATCAGCTCGGGCGCCGGCTTCATGTCGTTCTGCAGCCGCGTCGATCAGCTGCTGGATCCGTCTTGTCATGTAAGGGAGCTCATCGGCTCCCAGCCCATTGAGCTCCTCCGCTGCCGCCTGAGCGGCTCGCAGATTCTCGAGCGGGGTGGCGTAGACGGGGCGATCTGCGCCCAGCATGCTGGCAACGGCTGCGCCGCGCTTCTGGACGAAGCAGGCTCGGCTCGGGCCGCTAGGCGGCGGCGTCCCGAAGGCGGCGCGGTCGACTTTGCGCTGGTGGGCCTCGGTGAGGCGTCTCATCGAGGCTATCTTCTTGCCCTCCGCGATGAGGGCAAGGCGGCGTGCTTCCAGGGTCTCGGCGTCGGCGTCGGCCGGGATGGGGACGGAGAGGTCGTGCATCGCCGCTTGCTGAGCGTCGTGGGCGTTCTCGCCCGAGTTGGAGACGTGGCTGATGACCAGCACTTCGGTGACAGCGCTGCTGCCGCTGTCAGCTCGAGGGAGGGGGTCGTCGAAGACCACCACGTCGGAGGGGTAGGCGTCGAGCGACGCGGTATCGGAGTCGATGATCATCGGGTCGGTGGAGCCGACCGACTCTATGTCCGCAGCGGGCTCGCTGGAGACGTGAAGTTGGTCGAGGAGGCTGACGAGGCGGCTTTCGGGGTAGTCGATGCCTGCGTCGGACGCAGGCTCGTCGGAGATGCGAGTCTCGTCGAGCAGATCGGCGAGGCGGCTCGCTGCGCAGGCGTCGTCGACGCCTTGCAGCGCGTCGGGGCAAACGCCATCGGGCGCAGCAGGCTGGCTGCACTCGCGGGGAAGGAAGAGGGTTCCCGTCCAGAACAGGTCTCCGGACGACGGTGCACCTGGCCCCCCGGTGGGCGCCAAATGTCGGGTGGTTGGTGCGACATATGCCAAGGGATGGCTTATCATTGTGGGAGCCAATAAAACATCGCCGGTGCCCGGAAACGGGATGAGGCGAAGACATGCACGCCGGCGAATCTTACCCAGGTTCGGGGCTCTCCGAGGAGATAACACCCCTAGTCCTGCTCTGCGGGGTCTCCGCATGATCACTAGATCGATAAAGGGTAGCTACAATCGCTCCTAGAGCTGTTGAGATCAAGGGAGAAGAAGAACAAGGCTAGCTCTTGCTTCTCTCTATCTATGGTGTGTGTGCTATGCGTGGGTGTTAACCTAGAAGCCAACCCTTTGCATGGGGGCTCCGGGGGGTTTATATAGGCCTACCCCCCGGGGGTACAATGGTAATCCGGCTAAGAACTAGTCCCAGCCGTCAGTGTCTACGCTCACCGGCTTCTCCGCCGGCTGCTGGGTCCCGCCGGCTGCTGGGTCCCGCCGGCTGCCGGCTACTTGGTCGACAGGCCGGCCCCACCGCCTAGGGTCTTGTCGGCGGCTGCTTGCTGTAGCCGCGCCTCTGATGATGAGGGCTTTGTCGAGGTAAGCGTGGCTACAGTGATCCGCCTCGGGGGCTATCACTGTAGCCTCACCTCGTCTTGTCTCCTTAATGGGGCTCCTGCTTCGAGGAAGGGAGTAGCCGGCTTCTGGAGGCCGGCTATAGTCTTGGCCGACTAGGAAAAGCCGGGCCCCCTTCGCGCCTCTCTCTGGCTGAAGGGGCCCGCAGTCCTCAGGCCGTACAGGAGTGGGTCGTGGATGACGTCGAGGCTAGCGTGGCTACAGTGCCGAGCCGCACGGGAGACGTCCCTCCCGTACGATCTCCTGTAGCCATGCCCGCCTCGGGCTTCGGGGGTCGTGGGCCGCACTGTGGCCACACCCCGTTACATCGCTGTTATGTAGGAGTGGTTGTGGTCTTGGCCGGCTCCTAGGAGTCGGCGTCCTTCTTGGCCGGCTTCTTGGAGTCGGTGAGGCTGGGTCGCCTTCCGGGAGTCGGCTTTAGTGGTAGCCGGCCGGGGAAGGCGGCCCAAATGCTTGGAGTGCTTGAAGGCCCAAAGGCCTGATAAATTTTCCGAAGAGCCAGGGGTAGTCGGTTAGGCTACCCGTGGCCATTTACTCTGACAACCGATGTGGTGACGCGCCTAGAAGCCCGGTCTGACAGGGCTCTCCGGCTCGTGGAAGAGAGAAGTCGGGGCTTGCTCGGGCGCGCGTTCTCTCGCATCTTTAGCCACCTCAGGAACACCTTTCCTGACTTTGACTTCGACGCCGCGATTGCCCCCGTGCCGCAGGCTGTCCGGGGTGACCTGGCGCGGTGGGTGGAGGACAACGTGGATGCGCTGGTCAGAGCCTTCGCTTCTGACGACGACGCGGTGGTGGTCGTCGTAGACGAAGGCAATGTGGTTGACAACGGCGATGAAGGCATCGCCGAAGGCGGTGATGGTGCCGGCGAAGAGGAAGATGGTGCGAGTGACGCGTCCGAGGGCGATGCAGCAAGTGACATATCTGGTTGATCCCATGTTCTCCTGTCATTGCATCCTGCATGCAAAAACTCGGGCACGGCCCTTGGAAAAATTGTAAGAGCATTTTGAGAGGGGGAGCCCCTCATGTAAGCAAGTTGCAGCCTTACTTTTCTACGTGGTATTGAGTATGTGCCCTCGCGAACTCGTAAGTCCAGGGATGAGTTTCCCGCCGTAGGTTACCTTAGTCAGTGCCAGCCTCGAGCTGGGTCATGAGGCGACGAGTTTCTGAGAATCCTGCGGAGCTTGTCGACCCGTCAGGAGGGGCCCCGCAAGAGGCAAGCACCAGTTGCAGCGTTAGCGCGCGCTCGGCACGCGTGCACTTCACGCAGTCCCGCTCGCGAGGGGCTCGTGAGGGGAAGGCGACGGCC